>NW_026527199.1:0-165269 GCF_022682495.2 Desmodus rotundus
TGAAGGGATCCGCGGCCTGTGGTCCCTGGTGTCCGCAAAAGGCATTCACCTGCGGAGAACCTGGGCCCCGGTGAGCGGGACCAGGCCCCACGGCAGGAGCCTGGGGAGGCCACTGGAGCCACGGGGGCCAGGGCTGGGCATTTTCCCGGGTGCTCTCTCGGGTCCCAGGCGCCTCTCTCGCCCGGGGAGTGCCCACGCCGTCCCCTGACCCCCGCAGGACGCCTGCATCCCGCCATAAGCGGCCCACCTCGTCCATGGAGCTGGGACACATGGGGCCGGGGTGCGAGCAACTGGCCTACGTGGCTGCAAACCCTCAGACCCCTCCGTCCCGTCCCCACCACTGCGAAGATCCCCCTGTTCTTCCATCCGTAAAGGGGTCCCCCTTTACGGATGGAAGAACAGGGGGGAGGCCCCCAGGAGATGGCTTTTGTCCGAGCCGCGGCTGGGTGGTTTCGGGCCAAGAGGCGGGGCCGCGCAGGCGCAAGCAGGCCCCACCCCAAGAGCATCCCTTCGGGCAACGTGCCCCCCCCTTGAGATATCAGGCCAGGTCCACAGGGTCCCTGGGCTGGTGTCAGAGTTAACGGAGGCCCTCCCTGCCACCCAGAGGACCGCGCGTGTTCCTGTGGACCACACTTGCCAGCCCGTCTCCCACCCCGCCATAGGCAGAGTGCCAGGGAAGAACTAGGGACCTGGTGCCTGGAAGAGGGGCCAGCCACGGTTCCGCGCCAGGTGGAGCGGTTCCGGGCGGGCGGGCGGGACCCTCGACCAAGGACCGGTTCTCCCTTGGGGAGTCTGGCCTGTGCCCCGCCTGGGAGGCTAAGAGCCTTGCTTCGCCTGCAAAGCCCCCACCCTGCCACAAGGCGGCAGACTTGGACCCAGCCGCTTCAACCCTCCAGTCTCTGCGGAACCACCCAAAAATGGAGTGTGACCGCTGTGACCTCAGTCCCCCAGAGCTCGAACCCCCACCTCTGTGAGGGAATCGGCGACCTCCTGTCCTTGGCGTCCGCAAAAGTCATTCACCTGCGGTGAACCTGGGCCTCGGGCGAGCACGGTCAGGCCCCATGGTAGGAGCCCGGGGAGGCAATGGAGGCCTCTGCGGCCAGGCCTCGGACTCTCTCCGGGGCTCTCTCGGGTCCCAGGCGCCCTCTCTCGCCCGGGGAGTGCCCACGTCGTCCCCTGACCCCCGCAGGACGCCTGCATCCCGCCATAAGCGGCCCACCTCGTCCATGGAGCTGGGACACATGGGGCCGGGGTGCGAGCAACTGGCCTACGTGGCTGCAAACCCGCAGACCCCTCCGTCCCGTCCCCACCACTGCGAAGATCCCCCTGTTCTTCCATCCGTAAAGGGGTCCCCCTTTACGGATGGAAGAACAGGGGGGAGGCCCCCAGGAGATGGCTTTTGTCGGTGCCGCGGCTGGGTGGTTTCGGGCCAAGAGGCGGGGCCGCGCAGGCGCAAGCAGGCCCCACCCCAAGAGCATCCCTCCGGGCAACGTGCCCCCCCCTTGAGATATCAGGCCAGGTCCACAGGGTCCCTGGGCTGGTGTCAGAGTTAACGGAGGCCCTCCCTGCCACCCAGAGGACCGCGCGTTTTCCCGTGGACCACACTTCCCAGCAGCATTCCCACCCCCGCAGAGGCAGAGTGCCAGGGAAGAGCTAGGGACCTGGTGCCTGGATGAGGGGCCGGCCACGGTTCCGCGCCAGGTGGAGCGGTTCGGGGCGGGCGGGCGGGACCCTCGACCAAGGACCGGTTCTCCCTTGGGGAGTCTGGCCTGTGCCCCGCCTGGGAGGCTAAGAGCCTTGCTTCGCCTGCAAAGCCCCCACCCTGCCACAAGGCGGCAGACTTGGACCCAGCCGCTTCAACCCTCCAGTCTCTGCGGAACCACCCAAAAATGGAGTGTGACTGCTGCGACCTCAGTCCCCCAGAGCTCGAACCCCCACCTCTGTGAGGGAATCGGCGACCTCCTGTCCTTGGCGTCCGCAAAAGGCATTCACCTGCGGTGAATCTGGGCCTCGGGCGAGCACGGTCAGGCCCCATGGTAGGAGCCCGGGGAGGCAATGGAGGCCTCTGCGGCCAGGCCTCGGACTCTCCCCGGGGCTCTCTCGGGGCCCAGGCGCCCTCTCTCGCACGGGGAGTGCCCACGCCGTCCCCTGAGCCCCGTAGGACGCCTGCATCCCGCCATAAGCGGCCCACCTCGTCCATGGAGCTGGGACACATGGGGCCGGGGTGCGAGCAACTGGCCTACGTGGCTGCAAACCCGCAGACCCCTCCGTCCCGTCCCCACCACTGCGAAGATGCCTCTGTTCTTCCATCCGTAAAGGGGTCCCCCTTTACGGATGGAAGAACAGGGGGGAGTCCCCCAGGAGATGGCTTTTGTCCGAGCCGCGGCTGGGTGTTTTCGGGCCAAGAGGCGGGGCCGCGCAGGCGCAAGCAGGCCCCACCCCAAGAGCATCCCTCCGGGCAACGTGCCCCCCCCTTGAGATATCAGGCCAGGTCCACAGGGTCCCTGGGCTGGTGTCAGAGTTAACGGAGGCCCTCCCTGCCACCCAGAGGACCGCGCGTGTTCCCGTGGACCACACTTGCCAGCCCGTCTCCCACCCCGCCATAGGCAGAGTGCCAGGGAAGAACTAGGGACCTGGTGCCTGGAAGAGGGGCCGGCCACGGTTCCGCGCCAGGTGGAGCGGTTCCGGGCGGGCGGGCGGGACCCTCGACCAAGGACCGGTTCTCCCTTGGGGAGTCTGGCCTGTGCCCCGCCTGGGAGGCTAAGAGCCTTGCTTCGCCTGCAAAGCCCCCACCCTGCCACAAGGCGGCAGACTTGGACCCAGCCGCTTCAACCCTCCAGTCTCTGCGGAACCACCCAAAAATGGAGTGTGACCGCTGCGACCTCAGTCCCCCAGAGCTCGAACCCCCACCTCTGTGAGGGAATCGGCGACCTCCTGTCCTTGGCGTCCGCAAAAGGCATTCACCTGCGGTGAATCTGGGCCTCGGGCGAGCACGGTCAGGCCCCATGGTAGGAGCCCGGGGAGGCAATGGAGGCCTCTGCGGCCAGGCCTCGGACTCTCCCCGGGCCTCTCTCGGGTCCCAGGCGCCCTCTCTCGCCCGGGGAGTGCCCACGCCGTCCCCTGAGCCCCGCAGGACGCCTGCATCCCGCCATAAGCGGCCCACCTCGTCCATGGAGCTGGGACACATGGGGCCGGGGTGCGAGCAACTGGCCTACGTGGCTGCAAACCCGCAGACCCCTCCGTCCCGTCCCCACCACTGCGAAGATCCCCCTGTTCTTCCATCCGTAAAGGGGTCCCCCTTTACGGATGGAAGAACAGGGGGGAGGCCCCCAGGAGATGGCTTTTGTCCGAGCCGCGGCTGGGTGTTTTCGGGCCAAGAGGCGGGGCCGCGCAGGCGCAAGCAGGCCCCACCCCAAGAGCATCCCTCCGGGCAACGTGCCCCCCCCTTGAGATATCAGGCCAGGTCCACAGGGTCCCTGGGCTGGTGTCAGAGTTAACGGAAGCCCTCCCTGCCACCCAGAGGACCGCGCGTTTTCCCGTGGACCACACTTCCCAGCAGTTCTCCCACCCCCGCAGAGGCAGAGTGCCAGGAAAGAACTAGGGACCTGGTGCCTGGAAGAGGGGCCGGCCACGGTTCCGCGCCAGGTGGAGCGGTTCGGGGCGGGCGGGCGGGAGCTCGACCAAGGACCGGTTCTCCCTTGGGGAGTCTGGCCTGTGCCCCGCCTGGGAGGCTAAGAGCCTTGCTTTGCCTGCAAAGCCCCCACCCTGCCACAAGGCGGCAGACTTGGACCCAGCCGCTTCAACCCTCCAGTCTCTGCGGAACCACCCAAAAATGGAGTGTGACCGCTGTGACCTAAGTCCCCCAGAGCTCGAACCCCCACCTCTGTGAGGGAATCGGCGACCTCCTGTCCTTGGGGTCCGCAAAAGGCATTCACCTGCGGTGAACCTGGGCCTCGGGCGAGCACGGTCAGGCCCCATGGTAGGAGCCCGGGGAGGCAATGGAGGCCTCTGCGGCCAGGCCTCGGACTCTCCCCGGGGCTCTCTCGGGTCCCAGGCGCCCTCTCTCGCCCAGAGAGTGCCCACGTCGTCCCCTGACCCCCGCAGGACGCCTGCATCCCGCCATAAGCCGCCCACCTCGTCCATGGAGCTGGGACACATGGGGCCGGGATGCGAGCAACTGGCCTACGTGGCTGCAAACCCGCAGACCCCTCCGTCCCGTCCCCACCACTGCGAACATCCCCCTGTTCTTCCATCCGTAAAGGGGTCCCCCTTTACGGATGGAAGAACAGGGGGGAGGCCCCCAGGAGATGGCTTTTGTCCGAGCCGCGGCTGGGTGTTTTCGGGCCAAGAGGCGGGGCCGCGCAGGCGCAAGCAGGCCCCACCCCAAGAGCATCCCTCCGGGCAACGTGCCCCCCCCATGAGATATCAGGCCAGGTCCACAGGGTCCCTGGGCTGGTGTCAGAGTTAACGGAGGCCCTCCCTGCCACCCAGAGGACCGCGCGTTTTCCCGTGGACCACACTTGCCAGCAACATTCCCACCCCCGCAGAGGCAGAGTGCCAGGGAAGAACTAGGGACCTGGTGCCTGGAAGAGGGGCCGGCCACGGTTCCGCGCCAGGTGGAGCGGTTCCGGGCGGGCGGGCGGGACCCTCGACCAAGGACCGGTTCTCCCTTGGGGAGTCTGGCCTGTGCCCCGCCTGGGAGGCTAAGAGCCTTGCTTCGCCTGCAAAGCCCCCACCCTGCCACAAGGCGGCAGACTTGGACCCAGCCGCTTCAACCCTCCAGTCTCTGCGGAACCACCCAAAAATGGAGTGTGACCGCTGCGACCTCAGTCCCCCAGAGCTCGAACCCCCACCTCTGTGAGGGAATCGGCGACCTCCTGTCCTTGGCGTCCGCAAAAGGCATTCACCTGCGGTGAACCTGGGCCTCGGGCGACCACGGTCAGGCCCCATGGTAGGAGCCCGGGGAGGCAATGGAGGCCTCTGCGGCCAGGCCTCGGACTCTCCCCGGGGCTCTCTCGGGTCCCAGGCGCCCTATCTCGCCCGGGGAGTGCCCACGCCGTCCCCTGAGCCCCGCAGGACGCCTGCATCCCGCCATAAGCGGCCCACCTCGTCCATGGAGCTGGGACACATGGGGCCGGGGTGCGAGCAACTGGCCTACGTGGCTGCAAACCCGCAGACCCCTCCGTCCCGTCCCCACCACTGCGAAGATCCCCCTGTTCTTCCATCCGTAAAGGCGTCCCCCTTTACGGATGGAAGAACAGGGGGGAGGCCCCCAGGAGATGGCTTTTGTCCGAGCCGCGGCTGGGTGGTTCCGGGAGAAGAGGCGGGGCCGCGCAGGCGCAAGCAGGCCCCACCCCAAGAGCATCCCTCCGGGCAACGTGCCCCCCCCTTGAGATATCAGGCCAGGTCCACAGGGTCCCTGGGCTGGTGTCAGAGTTAACGGAGGCCCTCCCTGCCACCCAGAGGACCGCGCGTTTTCCCGTGGACCACACTTGCCAGCCCGTCTCCCACCCCGCCAAAGGCAGAGTGCCAGGGAAGAGCTAGGGACATGGGGCCGGGAAGAGGGGCCGGCCACGGTTCCCGGCCAGGTGGGGCGGTCCCGGGCGGGCGGGACCCACGCACAGGGACCGGGTCTCCCTGGGGGTCTCAGGCCTGAGACCTGCCTGGGGGGCTAAGAGTCTCTCTTGGCTCAAACGGCCCCACCCTGCCCCGAGGCGGAAAACTTGGACCGACACGCTTCTACTCTCTAAAGTCTGGGCTGAACTTTGCGAGAAGGGACTGTGTGCGCTGCGACCTGGGTCCCACAGAGCTCGAACCCCCCCTGCCCGTGAAGGGATCCGCGGCCTGTGGTCCCTGGTGTCCGCAAAAGGCATTCACCTGCGGAGAACCTGGGCCCCGGTGAGCGGGACCAGGCCCCACGGCAGGAGCCTGGGGAGGCCACTGGAGCCACGGGGACCAGGGCTGGGCATTTTCCCGGGTGCTCTCTCGGGTCCCAGGCGCCCTCTCTCGCCCGGGGAGTGCCCACGCCGTCCCCTGACCCCCGCAGGACGCCTGCATCCCGCCATAAGCGGCCCACCTCGTCCATGGAGCTGGGACACATGGGGCCGGGGTGCGAGCAACTGGCCTACGTGGCTGCAAACCCTCAGACCCCTCCGTCCCGTCCCCACCACTGCGAAGATCCCCCTGTTCTTCCATCCGTAAAGGGGTCCCCCTTTACGGATGGAAGAACAGGGGGGAGGCCCCCAGGAGATGGCTTTTGTCCGAGCCGCGGCTGGGTGGTTTCGGGCCAAGAGGCGGGGCCGCGCAGGCGCAAGCAGGCCCCACCCCAAGAGCATCCCTTCGGGCAACGTGCCCCCCCCTTGAGATATCAGGCCAGGTCCACAGGGTCCCTGGGCTGGTGTCAGAGTTAACGGAGGCCCTCCCTGCCACCCAGAGGACCGCGCGTGTTCCTGTGGACCACACTTGCCAGCCCGTCTCCCACCCCGCCATAGGCAGAGTGCCAGGGAAGAACTAGGGACCTGGTGCCTGGAAGAGGGGCCAGCCACGGTTCCGCGCCAGGTGGAGCGGTTCCGGGCGGGCGGGCGGGACCCTCGACCAAGGACCGGTTCTCCCTTGGGGAGTCTGGCCTGTGCCCCGCCTGGGAGGCTAAGAGCCTTGCTTCGCCTGCAAAGCCCCCACCCTGCCACAAGGCGGCAGACTTGGACCCAGCCGCTTCAACCCTCCAGTCTCTGCGGAACCACCCAAAAATGGAGTGTGACCGCTGTGACCTCAGTCCCCCAGAGCTCGAACCCCCACCTCTGTGAGGGAATCGGCGACCTCCTGTCCTTGGCGTCCGCAAAAGTCATTCACCTGCGGTGAACCTGGGCCTCGGGCGAGCACGGTCAGGCCCCATGGTAGGAGCCCGGGGAGGCAATGGAGGCCTCTGCGGCCAGGCCTCGGACTCTCTCCGGGGCTCTCTCGGGTCCCAGGCGCCCTCTCTCGCCCGGGGAGTGCCCACGCCGTCCCCTGACCCCCGCAGGACGCCTGCATCCCGCCATAAGCGGCCCACCTCGTCCATGGAGCTGGGACACATGGGGCCGGGGTGCGAGCAACTGGCCTACGTGGCTGCAAACCCGCAGACCCCTCCGTCCCGTCCCCACCACTGCGAAGATCCCCCTGTTCTTCCATCCGTAAAGGGGTCCCCCTTTACGGATGGAAGAACAGGGGGGAGTCCCCCAGGAGATGGCTTTTGTCCGAGCCGCGGCTGGGTGGTTTCGGGCCAAGAGGCGGGGCCGCGCAGGCGCAAGCAGGCCCCACCCCAAGAGCATCCCTCCGGGCAACGTGCCCCCCCCTTGAGATATCAGGCCAGGTCCACAGGGTCCCTGGGCTGGTGTCAGAGTTAACGGAGGCCCTCCCTGCCACCCAGAGGACCGCGCGTTTTCCCGTGGACCACACTTCCCAGCAGCATTCCCACCCCCGCAGAGGCAGAGTGCCAGGGAAGAGCTAGGGACCTGGTGCCTGGATGAGGGGCCGGCCACGGTTCCGCGCCAGGTGGAGCGGTTCGGGGCGGGCGGGCGGGACCCTCGACCAAGGACCGGTTCTCCCTTGGGGAGTCTGGCCTGTGCCCCGCCTGGGAGGCTAAGAGCCTTGCTTCGCCTGCAAAGCCCCCACCCTGCCACAAGGCGGCAGACTTGGACCCAGCCGCTTCAACCCTCCAGTCTCTGCGGAACCACCCAAAAATGGAGTGTGACTGCTGCGACCTCAGTCCCCCAGAGCTCGAACCCCCACCTCTGTGAGGGAATCGGCGACCTCCTGTCCTTGGCGTCCGCAAAAGGCATTCACCTGCGGTGAATCTGGGCCTCGGGCGAGCACGGTCAGGCCCCATGGTAGGAGCCCGGGGAGGCAATGGAGGCCTCTGCGGCCAGGCCTCGGACTCTCCCCGGGGCTCTCTCGGGGCCCAGGCGCCCTCTCTCGCACGGGGAGTGCCCACGCCGTCCCCTGAGCCCCGTAGGACGCCTGCATCCCGCCATAAGCGGCCCACCTCGTCCATGGAGCTGGGACACATGGGGCCGGGGTGCGAGCAACTGGCCTACGTGGCTGCAAACCCGCAGACCCCTCCGTCCCGTCCCTACCACTGCGAAGATCCCCCTGTTCTTCCATCCGTAAAGGGGTCCCCCTTTACGGATGGAAGAACAGGGGGGAGTCCCCCAGGAGATGGCTTTTGTCCGAGCCGCGGCTGGGTGGTTTCGGGCCAAGAGGCAAGGCCGCGCAGGCGCAAGCAGGCCCCACCCCAAGAGCATCCCTCCGGGCAACGTGCCCCCCCCTTGAGATATCAGGCCAGGTCCACAGGGTCCCTGGGCTGGTGTCAGAGTTAACGGAGGCCCTCCCTGCCACCCAGAGGACCGCGCGTTTTTCCGTGGACCACACTTGCCAGCCCGTCTCCCACCCCGCCAGAGGCAGAGTGCCAGGGAAGAGCTAGGGACCTGGGGCCGAGAAGAGGGGCCGGCCATGGTTCCGGGCCACGTGGGGCGGTCCCGGGCGCGCGGGACCCACGCTCAGGGAACGGGTCTCCCTGGGGGTCACGGGCCTGAGACCTGCCTGGGGGGCTAAGAGTCTCTCTTGGCTCAAACGGCCCCACCCTGCCCCGAGGCGGAAAACTTGGACCGAAACGCTTCTACTCTCTAAAGTCTGGGCTGAACTTTGCGAGAAGGGACTGTGTGCGCTGCGACCTGGGTCCCAAAGAGCTCGAACCCCCCCTGCCCGTGAAGGGATCCGCGGCCTGTGGTCCCTGGTGTCCGCAAAAGGCATTCACCTGCGGAGGACCTGGGCCCGGTGAGCGGGACCAGGCCCCACGGCAGGAGCCTGGGGAGGCCACTGGAGCCACGGGGGCCAGGGCTGGGCATTTTCCCGGGTGCTCTCTCGGGTCCCAGGCGCCCTCTCTCGCCCGGGGAGTGCCCACGCCGTCCCCTGACCCCCGCAGGACGCCTGCATCCCGCCATAAGCGGCCCACCTCGTCCATGGAGCTGGGACACATGGGGCCGGGGTGCGAGCAACTGGCCTACGTGGCTGCAAACCCGCAGACCCCTCCGTCCCGTCCCCACCACTGCGAAGATCCCCCTGTTCTTCCATCCGTAAAGGGGTCCCCCTTTACGGATGGAAGAACAGGGGGGAGGCCCCCAGGAGATGGCTTTTGTCCGAGCCGCGGCTGGGTGGTTTCGGGCCAAGAGGCGGGGCCGCGCAGGCGCAAGCAGGCCCCACCCCAAGAGCATCCCTCCGGGCAACGTGCCCCCCCCCTTGAGATATCAGGCCAGGTCCACAGGGTCCCTGGGCTGGTGTCAGAGTTAACGGAGGCCCTCCCTGCCACCCAGAGGACCGCGCGTTTTCCCGTGGACCACACTTCCCAGCAGCTCTCCCACGCCCGCAGAGGCAGAGTGCCAGGGAAGAACTAGGGACCTGGTGCCTGGAAGAGGGGCCGGCCACGGTTCCGCGCCAGGTGGAGCGGTTCCGGGCGAGCGGGCGGGACCCTCGACCAAGGATCGGTTCTCCCTTGGGGAGTCTGGCCTGTGCCCGGCCTGGGAGGCTAAGAGCCTTGCTTCGCCTGCAAAGCCCCCACCCTGCCACAAGGCGGCAGACTTGGACCCAGCCGCTTCAACCCTCCAGTCTCTGCGGAACCACCCAAAAATGGACTGTGACCGCTGCGACCTCAGTCCCCCAGAGCTCGAACCCCCACCTCTGTGAGGGAATCGGCGACCTCCTGTCCTTGGCGTCCGCAAAAGGCATTCACCTGCGGTGAATCTGGGCCTCGGGCGAGCACGGTCAGGCCAAATGGTAGGAGCGCGGGGAGGCAATGGAGGCCTCTGCGGCCAGGCCTCGGACTCTCCCCGGGGCTCTCTCGGGTCCCAGGCGCCCTCTCTCGCCCGGGGAGTGCCCACGCCGTTCCATGACCCCCGCAGGACGCCTGCATCCCGCCATAAGCGGCCCACCTCGTCCATGGAGCTGGGACACATGGGGCCGGGGTGCGAGCAACTGGCCTACGTGGCTGCAAACCCGCAGACCCCTCCGTCCCGTCCCCACCACTGCGAAGATCCCCCTGTTCTTCCATCCGTAAAGGGGTCCCCCTTTACGGATGGAAGAACAGGGGGGAGGCCCCCAGGAGATGGCTTTTGTCCGAGCCGCGGCTGGGTGGTTTCGGGCGAAGAGGCGGGGCCGCGCAGGCGCAAGCAGGCCCCACCCCAAGAGCATCCCTCCGGGCAACGTGCCCCCCCCTTGAGATATCAGGCCAGGTCCACAGGGTCCCTGGGCTGGTGTCAGAGTTAACGGAGGCCCTCCCTGCCACCCAGAGGACCGCGCGTTTTCCCGTGGACCACACTTGCCAACCCGTCTCCCACCCCGCCATAGGCAGAGTGCCAGGGAAGAACTAGGGAACTGGTGCCTGGAAGAGGGGCCGGCCACGGTTCCGCGCCAGGTGGAGCGGTTCGGGGCGGGCGGGCGGGACCCTCGACCAAGGACCGGTTCTCCCTTGGGGAGTCTGGCCTGTGCCCCGCCTGGGAGGCTAAGAGCCTTGCTTCGCCTGCAAAGCCCCCACCCTGCCACAAGGCGGCAGACTTGGACCCAGCCGCTTCAATCCTCCAGTCTCTGCGGAACCACCCAAAAATGGAGTGTGACCGCTGCGACCTCAGTCCCCCAGAGCTCGAACCCCCACCTCTGTGAGGGAATCGGCGACCTCCTGTCCTTGGCGTCCGCAAAAGGCATTCACCTGCGGTGAACCTGGGCCTCGGGCGAGCACGGTCAGGCCCCATGGTAGGAGCCCGGGGAGGCAATGGAGGCCTCTGCGGCCAGGCCTCCTACTCTCCCCGGGGCTCTCTCGGGTCCCAGGCGCCCTCTCTCGCCCGGGGAGTGCCCACGCCGTCCCCTGACCCCCGCAGGACGCCTGCATCCCGCCATAAGCGGCCCACCTCGTCCATGGAGCTGGGACACATGGGGCCGGGGTGCGAGCAACTGGCCTACGTGGCTGCAAACCCGCACACCCCTCCGTCCCGTCCCCACCACTGCGAAGATCCCCCTGTTCTTCCATCCGTAAAGGGGTCCCCCTTTACGGATGGAAGAACAGGGGGGAGGCCCCCAGGAGATGGCTTTTGTCCGAGCCGCGGCTGGGTGGTTTCGGGCCAAGAGGAAGGGGCCGCGCAGGCGCAAGCAGGCCCCACCCCAAGAGCATCCCTCCGGGCAACGTGCCCCCCCCTTGAGATATCAGGCCAGGTCCACAGGGTCCCTGGGCTGGTGTCAGAGTTAACGGAGGCCCTCCCTGCCACCCAGAGGACCGCGCGTTTTCCCGTGGACCACACTTGCCAGCCCGTCTCCCACCCCGCCAGAGGCAGAGTGCCAGGGAAGAGCTAGGGACCTGGGGCCGAGAAGAGGGGCCGGCCACGGTTCCGGGCCAGGTGGGGCGGTCCCTGGCGGGCGGGACCCACGCCCAGGGACCGGGTCTCCCTTGGGGAGTCTGGCCTGTGCCCCGCCTGGGAGGCTAAGAGCCTTGCTTCGCCTGCAAAGCCCCCACCCTGCCACAAGGCGGCAGACTTGGACCCAGCCGCTTCAACCCTCCAGTCTCTGCGGAACCACCCAAAAATGGAGTGTGACCGCTGCGACCTCAGTCCCCCAGAGCTCGAACCCCCACCTCTGTGAGGGAATCGGCGACCTCCTGTCCTTGGCGTCCGCAAAAGGCATTCATCTGCGGTGAATCTGGGCCTCGGGCGAGCACGGTCAGGCCCCATGGTAGGAGCCCGGGGAGGCAATGGAGGCCTCTGCGGCCAGGCCTCGGACTCTCCCCGGGGCTCTCTCGGGTCCCAGGCGCCCTCTCTCGCCCGGGGAGTGCCCACGCCGTCCCCTGACCCCCGCAGGACGCCTGCATCCCGCCATAAGCGGCCCACCTCGTCCATGGAGCTGGGACACATGGGGCCGGGGTGCGAGCAACTGGCCTACGTGGCTGCAAACCCGCAGACCCCTCCGTCCCGTCCCCACCACTGCGAAGATCCCCCTGTTCTTCCATCCGTAAAGGGGTCCCCCTTTACGGATGGAAGAACAGGGGGGAGTCCCTGAGGAGATGGCTTTTGTCCGAGCCGCGGCTGGCTGGTTTCGGGCCAAGAGGCGGGGCCGCGCAGGCGCAAGCAGGCCCCACCCCAAGAGCATCCCTCCGGGCAACGTGCCCCCCCCTTGAGATATCAGGCCAGGTCCACAGGGTCCCTGGGCTGGTGTCAGAGTTAACGGAGGCCCTCCCTGCCACCCAGAGGACCGCGCGTTTTCCCGTGGACCACACTTGCCAGCCCGTCTCCCACCCCGCCATAGGCAGAGTGCAAGGGAAGAACTAGGGACCTGGGGCCGAGAAGAGGGGCCGGCCACGGTTCCGCGCCAGGTGGAGCGGTTCCGGGCGGGCGGGCGGGACCCTCGACCAAGGACCGGTTCTCCCTTGGGGAGTCTGGCCTGTGCCCCGCCTGGGAGGCTAAGAGCCTTGCTTCGCCTGCAAAGCCCCCACCCTGCCACAAGGCGGCAGACTTGGACCCAGCCGCTTCAACCCTCCAGTCTCTGCGGAACCACCCAAAAATGGAGTGTGACCGCTGCGACCTCAGTCCCCCAGAGCTCGAACCCCCACCTCTGTGAGGGAATCGGCGACCTCCTGTCCTTGGCGTCCGCAAAAGGCATTCACCTGCGGTGAACCTGGGCCTCGGGCGAGCACGGTCAGGCCCCATGGTAGGAGCACGGGGAGGCAATGGAGGCCTCTGCGGCCAGGCCTCGGACTCTCCCCGGGGCTCTCTCGGGTCCCAGGCGCCCTCTCTCGCCCGGGGAGTGCCCACGCCGTCCCCTGAGCCCCGCAGGACGCCTGCATCCCGCCATAAGCGGCCCACCTCGTCCATGGAGCTGGGACACATGGGGCCGGGGTGCGAGCAACTGGCCTACGTGGCTGCAAACCCGCAGACCCCTCCGTCCCGTCCCCACCACTGCGAAGATCCCCCTGTTCTTCCATCCGTAAAGGGGTCCCCCTTTACGGATGGAAGAACAGGGGGGAGGCCCCCAGGAGATGTCTTTTGTCCGTGCCGCGGCTGGGTCGTTTCGGGCCAAGAGGCGGGGCCGCGCAGGCGCAAGCAGGCCCCACCCCAAGAGCATCCCTCCGGGCAACGTGCCCCCCCCTTGAGATATCAGGCCAGGTCCACAGGGTCCCTGGGCTGGTGTCAGAGTTAACGGAGGCCCTCCCTGCCACCCAGAGGACCGCGCGTTTTCCCGTGGACCACACTTGCCAGCCCGTCTCCCACCCCGCCAGAGGCAGAGTGCCAGGGAAGAGCTAGGGACATGGGGCCGGGAAGAGGGGCCGGCCACGGTTCCCGGCCAGGTGGGGCGGTCCCTGGCGGGCGGGACCCACGCCCAGGGACCGGGTCTCCCTGGGGGTCTCAGGCCTGAGACCTGCCTGGGGGGCTAAGAGTCTCTCTTGGCTCAAACGGCCCCACCCTGCCCCGAGGCGGAAAACTTGGACCGACACGCTTCTACTCTCTAAAGTCTGGGCTGAACTTTGCGAGAAGGGACTGTGTGCGCTGCGACCTGGGTCCCACAGAGCTCGAACCCCCCCTGCCCGTGAAGGGATCAGCGGCCTGTGGTCCCTGGTGTCCGCAAAAGGCATTCACCTGCGGAGAACCTGGGCCCCGGTGAGCGGGACCAGGCCCCACGGCAGGAGCCTGGGGAGGCCACTGGAGCCACGGGGGCCAGGGCTGGGCATTTTCCCGGGTGCTCTCTCGGGTCCCAGGCGCCCTCTCTCGCCCGGGGAGTGCCCACGCCGTCCCCTGAGCCCCGCAGGACGCCTGCATCCCGCCATAAGCGGCCCACCTCGTCCATGGAGCTGGGACACATGGGGCCGGGGTGCGAGCAACTGGCCTACGTGGCTGCAAACCCGCAGACCCCTCCGTCCCGTCCCGACCACTGCGAAGATCCCCCTGTTCTTCCATCCGTAAAGGGGTCCCCCTTTACGGATGGAAGAACAGGGGGGAGGCCCCCAGGAGATGGCTTTTGTCCGAGCCGCGGCTGGGTGGTTTCGGGCCAAGAGGCGGGGCCGCGCAGGCGCAAGCAGGCCCCACCCCAAGAGCATCCCTCCGGGCAACGTGCCCCCCCCTTGAGATATCAGGCCAGGTCCACAGGGTCCCTGGGCTGGTGTCAGAGTTAACGGAGGCCCTCCCTGCCACCCAGAGGACCGCGCGTGTTCCCGTGGACCACACTTGCCAGCCCGTCTCCCACCCCGCCATAGGCAGAGTGCCAGGGAAGAACTAGGGAACTGGTGCCTGGAAGAGGGGCCGGCCACGGTTCCGCGCCAGGTGGAGCGGTTCCGGGCGGGCGGGCGGGACCCTCGACCAAGGACCGGTTCTCCCTTGGGGAGTCTGGCCTGTGCCCCGCCTGGGAGGCTAAGAGCCTTGCTTCGCCTGCAAAGCCCCCACCCTGCCACAAGGCGGCAGACTTGGACCCAGCCGCTTCAACCCTCCAGTCTCTGCGGAACCACCCAAAAATGGAGTGTGACCGCTGCGACCTCAGTCCCCCAGAGCTCGAACCCCCACCTCTGTGAGGGAATCGGCGACCTCCTGTCCTTGGCGTCCTCAAAAGGCATTCACCTGCGGTGAATCTGGGCCTCGGGCGAGCACGGTCAGGCCCCATGGTAGGAGCCCGGGGAGGCAATGGAGGCCTCTGCGGCCAGGCCTCGGACTCTCCCCGGGGCTCTCTCGGGTCCCAGGCGCCCTCTCTCGCCCGGGGAGTGCCCACGCCGTCCCCTGAGCCCCGCAGGACGCCTGCATCCCGCCATAAGCGGCCCACCTCGTCCATGGAGCTGGGACACATGGGGCCGGGGTGCGAGCAACTGGCCTACGTGGCTGCAAACCCGCAGACCCCTCCGTCCCGTCCCCACCACTGCGAAGATCCCCCTGTTCTTCCATCCGTAAAGGGGTCCCCCTTTACGGATGGAAGAACAGGGGAGAGGCCCCCAGGAGATGGCTTTTGTCCGAGCCGCGGCTGGGTGGTTTCGGGCGAAGAGGCGGGGCCGCGCAGGCGCAAGCAGGCCCCACCCCAAGAGCATCCCTCCGGGCAACGTGCCCCCCCCTTGAGATATCAGGCCAGGTCCACAGGGTCCCTGGGCTGGTGTCAGAGTTAACGGAGGCCCTCCCTGCCACCCAGAGGACCGCGCGTTTTCCCGTGGACCACACTTGCCAACCCGTCTCCCACCCCGCCATAGGCAGAGTGCCAGGGAAGAACTAGGGAACTGGTGCCTGGAAGAGGGGCCGGCCACGGTTCCGCGCCAGGTGGAGCGGTTCGGGGCGGGCGGGCGGGACCCTCGACCAAGGACCGGTTCTCCCTTGGGGAGTCTGGCCTGTGCCCCGCCTGGGAGGCTAAGAGCCTTGCTTCGCCTGCAAAGCCCCCACCCTGCCACAAGGCGGCAGACTTGGACCCAGCCGCTTCAATCCTCCAGTCTCTGCGGAACCACCCAAAAATGGAGTGTGACCGCTGCGACCTCAGTCCCCCAGAGCTCGAACCCCCACCTCTGTGAGGGAATCGGCGACCTCCTGTCCTTGGCGTCCGCAAAAGGCATTCACCTGCGGTGAACCTGGGCCTCGGGCGAGCACGGTCAGGCCCCATGGTAGGAGCCCGGGGAGGCAATGGAGGCCTCTGCGGCCAGGCCTCCTACTCTCCCCGGGGCTCTCTCGGGTCCCAGGCGCCCTCTCTCGCCCGGGGAGTGCCCACGCCGTCCCCTGACCCCCGCAGGACGCCTGCATCCCGCCATAAGCGGCCCACCTCGTCCATGGAGCTGGGACACATGGGGCCGGGGTGCGAGCAACTGGCCTACGTGGCTGCAAACCCGCAGACCCCTCCGTCCCGTCCCCACCACTGCGAAGATCCCCCTGTTCTTCCATCCGTAAAGGGGTCCCCCTTTACGGATGGAAGAACAGGGGGGAGGCCCCCAGGAGATGGCTTTTGTCCGAGCCGCGGCTGGGTGGTTTCGGGCCAAGAGGCGGGGCCGCGCAGGCGCAAGCAGGCCCCACCCCAAGAGCATCCCTCCGGGCAACGTGCCCCCCCCTTGAGATATCAGGCCAGGTCCACAGGGTCCCTGGGCTGGTGTCAGAGTTAACGGAGGCCCTCCCTGCCACCCAGAGGACCGCGCGTGTTCCCGTGGACCACACTTGCCAGCCCGTCTCCCACCCCGCCATAGGCAGAGTGCCAGGGAAGAACTAGGGAACTGGTGCCTGGAAGAGGGGCCGGCCACGGTTCCGCGCCAGGTGGAGCGGTTCCGGGCGGGCGGGCGGGACCCTCGACCAAGGACCGGTTCTCCCTTGGGGAGTCTGGCCTGTGCCCCGCCTGGGAGGCTAAGAGCCTTGCTTCGCCTGCAAAGCCCCCACCCTGCCACAAGGCGGCAGACTTGGACCCAGCCGCTTCAACCCTCCAGTCTCTGCGGAACCACCCAAAAATGGAGTGTGACCGCTGCGACCTCAGTCCCCCAGAGCTCGAACCCCCACCTCTGTGAGGGAATCGGCGACCTCCTGTCCTTGGCGTCCTCAAAAGGCATTCACCTGCGGTGAATCTGGGCCTCGGGCGAGCACGGTCAGGCCCCATGGTAGGAGCCCGGGGAGGCAATGGAGGCCTCTGCGGCCAGGCCTCGGACTCTCCCCGGGGCTCTCTCGGGTCCCAGGCGCCCTCTCTCGCCCGGGGAGTGCCCACGCCGTCCCCTGAGCCCCGCAGGACGCCTGCATCCCGCCATAAGCGGCCCACCTCGTCCATGGAGCTGGGACACATGGGGCCGGGGTGCGAGCAACTGGCCTACGTGGCTGCAAACCCGCAGACCCCTCCGTCCCGTCCCCACCACTGCGAAGATCCCCCTGTTCTTCCATCCGTAAAGGGGTCCCCCTTTACGGATGGAAGAACAGGGGAGAGGCCCCCAGGAGATGGCTTTTGTCCGAGCCGCGGCTGGGTGGTTTCGGGCCAAGAGGCGGGGCCGCGCAGGCGCAAGCAGGCCCCACCCCAAGAGCATCCCTCCGGGCAACGTGCCCCCCCCTTGAGATATCAGGCCAGGTCCACAGGGTCCCTGGGCTGGTGTCAGAGTTAACGGAGGCCCTCCCTGCCACCCAGAGGACCGCGCGTTTTCCCGTGGACCACACTTGCCAGCCCGTCTCCCACCCCGCCAGAGGCAGAGTGCCAGGGAAGAGCTAGGGACATGGGGCCGGGAAGAGGGGCCGGCCACGGTTCCCGGCCAGGTGGGGCGGTCCCGGGCGGGCGGGACCCACGCCCAGGGACCGGGTCTCCCTGGGGGTCTCAGGCCTGAGACCTGCCTGGGGGGCTAAGAGTCTCTCTTGGCTCAAACGGCCCCACCCTGCCCCGAGGCGGAAAACTTGGACCGACACGCTTCTACTCTCTAAAGTCTGGGCTGAACTTTGCGAGAAGGGACTGTGTGCGCTGCGACCTGGGTCCCACAGAGCTCGAACCCCCCCTGCCCGTGAAGGGATCCGCGGCCTGTGGTCCCTGGTGTCCGCAAAAGGCATTCACCTGCGGAGAACCTGGGCCCCGGTGAGCGGGACCAGGCCCCACGGCAGGAGCCTGGGGAGGCCACTGGAGCCACGGGGGCCAGGGCTGGGCATTTTCCCGGGTGCTCTCTCGGGTCCCAGGCGCCTCTCTCGCCCGGGGAGTGCCCACGCCGTCCCCTGACCCCCGCAGGACGCCTGCATCCCGCCATAAGCGGCCCACCTCGTCCATGGAGCTGGGACACATGGGGCCGGGGTGCGAGCAACTGGCCTACGTGGCTGCAAACCCTCAGACCCCTCCGTCCCGTCCCCACCACTGCGAAGATCCCCCTGTTCTTCCATCCGTAAAGGGGTCCCCCTTTACGGATGGAAGAACAGGGGGGAGGCCCCCAGGAGATGGCTTTTGTCCGAGCCGCGGCTGGGTGGTTTCGGGCCAAGAGGCGGGGCCGCGCAGGCGCAAGCAGGCCCCACCCCAAGAGCATCCCTTCGGGCAACGTGCCCCCCCCTTGAGATATCAGGCCAGGTCCACAGGGTCCCTGGGCTGGTGTCAGAGTTAACGGAGGCCCTCCCTGCCACCCAGAGGACCGCGCGTGTTCCTGTGGACCACACTTGCCAGCCCGTCTCCCACCCCGCCATAGGCAGAGTGCCAGGGAAGAACTAGGGACCTGGTGCCTGGAAGAGGGGCCAGCCACGGTTCCGCGCCAGGTGGAGCGGTTCCGGGCGGGCGGGCGGGACCCTCGACCAAGGACCGGTTCTCCCTTGGGGAGTCTGGCCTGTGCCCCGCCTGGGAGGCTAAGAGCCTTGCTTCGCCTGCAAAGCCCCCACCCTGCCACAAGGCGGCAGACTTGGACCCAGCCGCTTCAACCCTCCAGTCTCTGCGGAACCACCCAAAAATGGAGTGTGACCGCTGTGACCTCAGTCCCCCAGAGCTCGAACCCCCACCTCTGTGAGGGAATCGGCGACCTCCTGTCCTTGGCGTCCGCAAAAGTCATTCACCTGCGGTGAACCTGGGCCTCGGGCGAGCACGGTCAGGCCCCATGGTAGGAGCCCCGGGAGGCAATGGAGGCCTCTGCGGCCAGGCCTCGGACTCTCTCCGGGGCTCTCTCGGGTCCCAGGCGCCCTCTCTCGCCCGGGGAGTGCCCACGTCGTCCCCTGACCCCCGCAGGACGCCTGCATCCCGCCATAAGCGGCCCACCTCGTCCATGGAGCTGGGACACATGGGGCCGGGGTGCGAGCAACTGGCCTACGTGGCTGCAAACCCGCAGACCCCTCCGTCCCGTCCCCACCACTGCGAAGATCCCCCTGTTCTTCCATCCGTAAAGGGGTCCCCCTTTACGGATGGAAGAACAGGGGGGAGGCCCCCAGGAGATGGCTTTTGTCGGTGCCGCGGCTGGGTGGTTTCGGGCCAAGAGGCGGGGCCGCGCAGGCGCAAGCAGGCCCCACCCCAAGAGCATCCCTCCGGGCAACGTGCCCCCCCCTTGAGATATCAGGCCAGGTCCACAGGGTCCCTGGGCTGGTGTCAGAGTTAACGGAGGCCCTCCCTGCCACCCAGAGGACCGCGCGTTTTCCCGTGGACCACACTTCCCAGCAGCATTCCCACCCCCGCAGAGGCAGAGTGCCAGGGAAGAGCTAGGGACCTGGTGCCTGGATGAGGGGCCGGCCACGGTTCCGCGCCAGGTGGAGCGGTTCGGGGCGGGCGGGCGGGACCCTCGACCAAGGACCGGTTCTCCCTTGGGGAGTCTGGCCTGTGCCCCGCCTGGGAGGCTAAGAGCCTTGCTTCGCCTGCAAAGCCCCCACCCTGCCACAAGGCGGCAGACTTGGACCCAGCCGCTTCAACCCTCCAGTCTCTGCGGAACCACCCAAAAATGGAGTGTGACTGCTGCGACCTCAGTCCCCCAGAGCTCGAACCCCCACCTCTGTGAGGGAATCGGCGACCTCCTGTCCTTGGCGTCCGCAAAAGGCATTCACCTGCGGTGAATCTGGGCCTCGGGCGAGCACGGTCAGGCCCCATGGTAGGAGCCCGGGGAGGCAATGGAGGCCTCTGCGGCCAGGCCTCGGACTCTCCCCGGGGCTCTCTCGGGGCCCAGGCGCCCTCTCTCGCACGGGGAGTGCCCACGCCGTCCCCTGAGCCCCGTAGGACGCCTGCATCCCGCCATAAGCGGCCCACCTCGTCCATGGAGCTGGGACACATGGGGCCGGGGTGCGAGCAACTGGCCTACGTGGCTGCAAACCCGCAGACCCCTCCGTCCCGTCCCCACCACTGCGAAGATGCCTCTGTTCTTCCATCCGTAAAGGGGTCCCCCTTTACGGATGGAAGAACAGGGGGGAGTCCCCCAGGAGATGGCTTTTGTCCGAGCCGCGGCTGGGTGTTTTCGGGCCAAGAGGCGGGGCCGCGCAGGCGCAAGCAGGCCCCACCCCAAGAGCATCCCTCCGGGCAACGTGCCCCCCCCTTGAGATATCAGGCCAGGTCCACAGGGTCCCTGGGCTGGTGTCAGAGTTAACGGAGGCCCTCCCTGCCACCCAGAGGACCGCGCGTGTTCCCGTGGACCACACTTGCCAGCCCGTCTCCCACCCCGCCATAGGCAGAGTGCCAGGGAAGAACTAGGGACCTGGTGCCTGGAAGAGGGGCCGGCCACGGTTCCGCGCCAGGTGGAGCGGTTCCGGGCGGGCGGGCGGGACCCTCGACCAAGGACCGGTTCTCCCTTGGGGAGTCTGGCCTGTGCCCCGCCTGGGAGGCTAAGAGCCTTGCTTCGCCTGCAAAGCCCCCACCCTGCCACAAGGCGGCAGACTTGGACCCAGCCGCTTCAACCCTCCAGTCTCTGCGGAACCACCCAAAAATGGAGTGTGACCGCTGCGACCTCAGTCCCCCAGAGCTCGAACCCCCACCTCTGTGAGGGAATCGGCGACCTCCTGTCCTTGGCGTCCGCAAAAGGCATTCACCTGCGGTGAATCTGGGCCTCGGGCGAGCACGGTCAGGCCCCATGGTAGGAGCCCGGGGAGGCAATGGAGGCCTCTGCGGCCAGGCCTCGGACTCTCCCCGGGCCTCTCTCGGGTCCCAGGCGCCCTCTCTCGCCCGGGGAGTGCCCACGCCGTCCCCTGAGCCCCGCAGGACGCCTGCATCCCGCCATAAGCGGCCCACCTCGTCCATGGAGCTGGGACACATGGGGCCGGGGTGCGAGCAACTGGCCTACGTGGCTGCAAACCCGCAGACCCCTCCGTCCCGTCCCCACCACTGCGAAGATCCCCCTGTTCTTCCATCCGTAAAGGGGTCCCCCTTTACGGATGGAAGAACAGGGGGGAGGCCCCCAGGAGATGGCTTTTGTCCGAGCCGCGGCTGGGTGGTTTCGGGCCAAGAGGCGGGGCCGCGCAGGCGCAAGCAGGCCCCACCCCAAGAGCATCCCTCCGGGCAACGTGCCCCCCCCTTGAGATATCAGGCCAGGTCCACAGGGTCCCTGGGCTGGTGTCAGAGTTAACGGAAGCCCTCCCTGCCACCCAGAGGACCGCGCGTTTTCCCGTGGACCACACTTCCCAGCAGTTCTCCCACCCCCGCAGAGGCAGAGTGCCAGGAAAGAACTAGGGACCTGGTGCCTGGAAGAGGGGCCGGCCACGGTTCCGCGCCAGGTGGAGCGGTTCGGGGCGGGCGGGCGGGAGCTCGACCAAGGACCGGTTCTCCCTTGGGGAGTCTGGCCTGTGCCCCGCCTGGGAGGCTAAGAGCCTTGCTTTGCCTGCAAAGCCCCCACCCTGCCACAAGGCGGCAGACTTGGACCCAGCCGCTTCAACCCTCCAGTCTCTGCGGAACCACCCAAAAATGGAGTGTGACCGCTGTGACCTAAGTCCCCCAGAGCTCGAACCCCCACCTCTGTGAGGGAATCGGCGACCTCCTGTCCTTGGGGTCCGCAAAAGGCATTCACCTGCGGTGAACCTGGGCCTCGGGCGAGCACGGTCAGGCCCCATGGTAGGAGCCCGGGGAGGCAATGGAGGCCTCTGCGGCCAGGCCTCGGACTCTCCCCGGGGCTCTCTCGGGTCCCAGGCGCCCTCTCTCGCCCAGAGAGTGCCCACGTCGTCCCCTGACCCCCGCAGGACGCCTGCATCCCGCCATAAGCCGCCCACCTCGTCCATGGAGCTGGGACACATGGGGCCGGGATGCGAGCAACTGGCCTACGTGGCTGCAAACCCGCAGACCCCTCCGTCCCGTCCCCACCACTGCGAACATCCCCCTGTTCTTCCATCCGTAAAGGGGTCCCCCTTTACGGATGGAAGAACAGGGGGGAGGCCCCCAGGAGATGGCTTTTGTCCGAGCCGCGGCTGGGTGTTTTCGGGCCAAGAGGCGGGGCCGCGCAGGCGCAAGCAGGCCCCACCCCAAGAGCATCCCTCCGGGCAACGTGCCCCCCCCATGAGATATCAGGCCAGGTCCACAGGGTCCCTGGGCTGGTGTCAGAGTTAACGGAGGCCCTCCCTGCCACCCAGAGGACCGCGCGTTTTCCCGTGGACCACACTTGCCAGCAACATTCCCACCCCCGCAGAGGCAGAGTGCCAGGGAAGAACTAGGGACCTGGTGCCTGGAAGAGGGGCCGGCCACGGTTCCGCGCCAGGTGGAGCGGTTCCGGGCGGGCGGGCGGGACCCTCGACCAAGGACCGGTTCTCCCTTGGGGAGTCTGGCCTGTGCCCCGCCTGGGAGGCTAAGAGCCTTGCTTCGCCTGCAAAGCCCCCACCCTGCCACAAGGCGGCAGACTTGGACCCAGCCGCTTCAACCCTCCAGTCTCTGCGGAACCACCCAAAAATGGAGTGTGACCGCTGCGACCTCAGTCCCCCAGAGCTCGAACCCCCACCTCTGTGAGGGAATCGGCGACCTCCTGTCCTTGGCGTCCGCAAAAGGCATTCACCTGCGGTGAACCTGGGCCTCGGGCGACCACGGTCAGGCCCCATGGTAGGAGCCCGGGGAGGCAATGGAGGCCTCTGCGGCCAGGCCTCGGACTCTCCCCGGGGCTCTCTCGGGTCCCAGGCGCCCTATCTCGCCCGGGGAGTGCCCACGCCGTCCCCTGAGCCCCGCAGGACGCCTGCATCCCGCCATAAGCGGCCCACCTCGTCCATGGAGTTGGGACACATGGGGCCGGGGTGCGAGCAACTGGCCTACGTGGCTGCAAACCCGCAGACCCCTCCGTCCCGTCCCCACCACTGCGAAGATCCCCCTGTTCTTCCATCCGTAAAGGGGTCCCCCTTTACGGATGGAAGAACAGGGGGGAGGCCCCCAGGAGATGGCTTTTGTCCGAGCCGCGGCTGGGTGGTTCCGGGAGAAGAGGCGGGGCCGCGCAGGCGCAAGCAGGCCCCACCCCAAGAGCATCCCTCCGGGCAACGTGCCCCCCCCTTGAGATATCAGGCCAGGTCCACAGGGTCCCTGGGCTGGTGTCAGAGTTAACGGAGGCCCTCCCTGCCACCCAGAGGACCGCGCGTTTTCCCGTGGACCACACTTGCCAGCCCGTCTCCCACCCCGCCAAAGGCAGAGTGCCAGGGAAGAGCTAGGGACATGGGGCCGGGAAGAGGGGCCGGCCACGGTTCCCGGCCAGGTGGGGCGGTCCCGGGCGGGCGGGACCCACGCACAGGGACCGGGTCTCCCTGGGGGTCTCAGGCCTGAGACCTGCCTGGGGGGCTAAGAGTCTCTCTTGGCTCAAACGGCCCCACCCTGCCCCGAGGCGGAAAACTTGGACCGACACGCTTCTACTCTCTAAAGTCTGGGCTGAACTTTGCGAGAAGGGACTGTGTGCGCTGCGACCTGGGTCCCACAGAGCTCGAACCCCCCCTGCCCGTGAAGGGATCCGCGGCCTGTGGTCCCTGGTGTCCGCAAAAGGCATTCACCTGCGGAGAACCTGGGCCCCGGTGAGCGGGACCAGGCCCCACGGCAGGAGCCTGGGGAGGCCACTGGAGCCACGGGGACCAGGGCTGGGCATTTTCCCGGGTGCTCTCTCGGGTCCCAGGCGCCCTCTCTCGCCCGGGGAGTGCCCACGCCGTCCCCTGACCCCCGCAGGACGCCTGCATCCCGCCATAAGCGGCCCACCTCGTCCATGGAGCTGGGACACATGGGGCCGGGGTGCGAGCAACTGGCCTACGTGGCTGCAAACCCTCAGACCCCTCCGTCCCGTCCCCACCACTGCGAAGATCCCCCTGTTCTTCCATCCGTAAAGGGGTCCCCCTTTACGGATGGAAGAACAGGGGGGAGGCCCCCAGGAGATGGCTTTTGTCCGAGCCGCGGCTGGGTGGTTTCGGGCCAAGAGGCGGGGCCGCGCAGGCGCAAGCAGGCCCCACCCCAAGAGCATCCCTTCGGGCAACGTGCCCCCCCCTTGAGATATCAGGCCAGGTCCACAGGGTCCCTGGGCTGGTGTCAGAGTTAACGGAGGCCCTCCCTGCCACCCAGAGGACCGCGCGTGTTCCTGTGGACCACACTTGCCAGCCCGTCTCCCACCCCGCCATAGGCAGAGTGCCAGGGAAGAACTAGGGACCTGGTGCCTGGAAGAGGGGCCAGCCACGGTTCCGCGCCAGGTGGAGCGGTTCCGGGCGGGCGGGCGGGACCCTCGACCAAGGACCGGTTCTCCCTTGGGGAGTCTGGCCTGTGCCCCGCCTGGGAGGCTAAGAGCCTTGCTTCGCCTGCAAAGCCCCCACCCTGCCACAAGGCGGCAGACTTGGACCCAGCCGCTTCAACCCTCCAGTCTCTGCGGAACCACCCAAAAATGGAGTGTGACCGCTGTGACCTCAGTCCCCCAGAGCTCGAACCCCCACCTCTGTGAGGGAATCGGCGACCTCCTGTCCTTGGCGTCCGCAAAAGTCATTCACCTGCGGTGAACCTGGGCCTCGGGCGAGCACGGTCAGGCCCCATGGTAGGAGCCCGGGGAGGCAATGGAGGCCTCTGCGGCCAGGCCTCGGACTCTCTCCGGGGCTCTCTCGGGTCCCAGGCGCCCTCTCTCGCCCGGGGAGTGCCCACGCCGTCCCCTGACCCCCGCAGGACGCCTGCATCCCGCCATAAGCGGCCCACCTCGTCCATGGAGCTGGGACACATGGGGCCGGGGTGCGAGCCACTGGCCTACGTGGCTGCAAACCCGCAGACCCCTCCGTCCCGTCCCCACCACTGCGAAGATCCCCCTGTTCTTCCATCCGTAAAGGGGTCCCCCTTTACGGATGGAAGAACAGGGGGGAGTCCCCCAGGAGATGGCTTTTGTCCGAGCCGCGGCTGGGTGGTTTCGGGCCAAGAGGCGGGGCCGCGCAGGCGCAAGCAGGCCCCACCCCAAGAGCATCCCTCCGGGCAACGTGCCCCCCCCTTGAGATATCAGGCCAGGTCCACAGGGTCCCTGGGCTGGTGTCAGAGTTAACGGAGGCCCTCCCTGCCACCCAGAGGACCGCGCGTTTTCCCGTGGACCACACTTCCCAGCAGCATTCCCACCCCCGCAGAGGCAGAGTGCCAGGGAAGAGCTAGGGACCTGGTGCCTGGATGAGGGGCCGGCCACGGTTCCGCGCCAGGTGGAGCGGTTCGGGGCGGGCGGGCGGGACCCTCGACCAAGGACCGGTTCTCCCTTGGGGAGTCTGGCCTGTGCCCCGCCTGGGAGGCTAAGAGCCTTGCTTCGCCTGCAAAGCCCCCACCCTGCCACAAGGCGGCAGACTTGGACCCAGCCGCTTCAACCCTCCAGTCTCTGCGGAACCACCCAAAAATGGAGTGTGACTGCTGCGACCTCAGTCCCCCAGAGCTCGAACCCCCACCTCTGTGAGGGAATCGGCGACCTCCTGTCCTTGGCGTCCGCAAAAGGCATTCACCTGCGGTGAATCTGGGCCTCGGGCGAGCACGGTCAGGCCCCATGGTAGGAGCCCGGGGAGGCAATGGAGGCCTCTGCGGCCAGGCCTCGGACTCTCCCCGGGGCTCTCTCGGGGCCCAGGCGCCCTCTCTCGCACGGGGAGTGCCCACGCCGTCCCCTGAGCCCCGTAGGACGCCTGCATCCCGCCATAAGCGGCCCACCTCGTCCATGGAGCTGGGACACATGGGGCCGGGGTGCGAGCAACTGGCCTACGTGGCTGCAAACCCGCAGACCCCTCCGTCCCGTCCCTACCACTGCGAAGATCCCCCTGTTCTTCCATCCGTAAAGGGGTCCCCCTTTACGGATGGAAGAACAGGGGGGAGTCCCCCAGGAGATGGCTTTTGTCCGAGCCGCGGCTGGGTGGTTTCGGTCCAAGAGGCAAGGCCGCGCAGGCGCAAGCAGGCCCCACCCCAAGAGCATCCCTCCGGGCAACGTGCCCCCCCCTTGAGATATCAGGCCAGGTCCACAGGGTCCCTGGGCTGGTGTCAGAGTTAACGGAGGCCCTCCCTGCCACCCAGAGGACCGCGCGTTTTTCCGTGGACCACACTTGCCAGCCCGTCTCCCACCCCGCCAGAGGCAGAGTGCCAGGGAAGAGCTAGGGACCTGGGGCCGAGAAGAGGGGCCGGCCATGGTTCCGGGCCACGTGGGGCGGTCCCGGGCGCGCGGGACCCACGCTCAGGGAACGGGTCTCCCTGGGGGTCACGGGCCTGAGACCTGCCTGGGGGGCTAAGAGTCTCTCTTGGCTCAAACGGCCCCACCCTGCCCCGAGGCGGAAAACTTGGACCGAAACGCTTCTACTCTCTAAAGTCTGGGCTGAACTTTGCGAGAAGGGACTGTGTGCGCTGCGACCTGGGTCCCAAAGAGCTCGAACCCCCCCTGCCCGTGAAGGGATCCGCGGCCTGTGGTCCCTGGTGTCCGCAAAAGGCATTCACCTGCGGAGGACCTGGGCCCGGTGAGCGGGACCAGGCCCCACGGCAGGAGCCTGGGGAGGCCACTGGAGCCACGGGGGCCAGGGCTGGGCATTTTCCCGGGTGCTCTCTCGGGTCCCAGGCGCCCTCTCTCGCCCGGGGAGTGCCCACGCCGTCCCCTGAACCCCGCAGGACGCCTGCATCCCGCCATAAGCGGCCCACCTCGTCCATGGAGCTGGGACACATGGGGCCGGGGTGCGAGCAACTGGCCTACGTGGCTGCAAACCCGCAGACCCCTCCGTCCCGTCCCCACCACTGCGAAGATCCCCCTGTTCTTCCATCCGTAAAGGGGTCCCCCTTTACGGATGGAAGAACAGGGGGGAGGCCCCCAGGAGATGGCTTTTGTCCGAGCCGCGGCTGGGTGGTTTCGGGCCAAGAGGCGGGGCCGCGCAGGCGCAAGCAGGCCCCACCCCAAGAGCATCCCTCCGGGCAACGTGCCCCCCCCCTTGAGATATCAGGCCAGGTCCACAGGGTCCCTGGGCTGGTGTCAGAGTTAACGGAGGCCCTCCCTGCCACCCAGAGGACCGCGCGTTTTCCCGTGGACCACACTTCCCAGCAGCTCTCCCACGCCCGCAGAGGCAGAGTGCCAGGGAAGAACTAGGGACCTGGTGCCTGGAAGAGGGGCCGGCCACGGTTCCGCGCCAGGTGGAGCGGTTCCGGGCGAGCGGGCGGGACCCTCGACCAAGGATCGGTTCTCCCTTGGGGAGTCTGGCCTGTGCCCGGCCTGGGAGGCTAAGAGCCTTGCTTCGCCTGCAAAGCCCCCACCCTGCCACAAGGCGGCAGACTTGGACCCAGCCGCTTCAACCCTCCAGTCTCTGCGGAACCACCCAAAAATGGACTGTGACCGCTGCGACCTCAGTCCCCCAGAGCTCGAACCCCCACCTCTGTGAGGGAATCGGCGACCTCCTGTCCTTGGCGTCCGCAAAAGGCATTCACCTGCGGTGAATCTGGGCCTCGGGCGAGCACGGTCAGGCCAAATGGTAGGAGCGCGGGGAGGCAATGGAGGCCTCTGCGGCCAGGCCTCGGACTCTCCCCGGGGCTCTCTCGGGTCCCAGGCGCCCTCTCTCGCCCGGGGAGTGCCCACGCCGTTCCATGACCCCCGCAGGACGCCTGCATCCCGCCATAAGCGGCCCACCTCGTCCATGGAGCTGGGACACATGGGGCCGGGGTGCGAGCAACTGGCCTACGTGGCTGCAAACCCGCAGACCCCTCCGTCCCGTCCCCACCACTGCGAAGATCCCCCTGTTCTTCCATCCGTAAAGGGGTCCCCCTTTACGGATGGAAGAACAGGGGGGAGGCCCCCAGGAGATGGCTTTTGTCCGAGCCGCGGCTGGGTGGTTTCGGGCGAAGAGGCGGGGCCGCGCAGGCGCAAGCAGGCCCCACCCCAAGAGCATCCCTCCGGGCAACGTGCCCCCCCCTTGAGATATCAGGCCAGGTCCACAGGGTCCCTGGGCTGGTGTCAGAGTTAACGGAGGCCCTCCCTGCCACCCAGAGGACCGCGCGTTTTCCCGTGGACCACACTTGCCAACCCGTCTCCCACCCCGCCATAGGCAGAGTGCCAGGGAAGAACTAGGGAACTGGTGCCTGGAAGAGGGGCCGGCCACGGTTCCGCGCCAGGTGGAGCGGTTCGGGGCGGGCGGGCGGGACCCTCGACCAAGGACCGGTTCTCCCTTGGGGAGTCTGGCCTGTGCCCCGCCTGGGAGGCTAAGAGCCTTGCTTCGCCTGCAAAGCCCCCACCCTGCCACAAGGCGGCAGACTTGGACCCAGCCGCTTCAATCCTCCAGTCTCTGCGGAACCACCCAAAAATGGAGTGTGACCGCTGCGACCTCAGTCCCCCAGAGCTCGAACCCCCACCTCTGTGAGGGAATCGGCGACCTCCTGTCCTTGGCGTCCGCAAAAGGCATTCACCTGCGGTGAACCTGGGCCTCGGGCGAGCACGGTCAGGCCCCATGGTAGGAGCCCGGGGAGGCAATGGAGGCCTCTGCGGCCAGGCCTCCTACTCTCCCCGGGGCTCTCTCGGGTCCCAGGCGCCCTCTCTCGCCCGGGGAGTGCCCACGCCGTCCCCTGACCCCCGCAGGACGCCTGCATCCCGCCATAAGCGGCCCACCTCGTCCATGGAGCTGGGACACATGGGGCCGGGGTGCGAGCAACTGGCCTACGTGGCTGCAAACCCGCACACCCCTCCGTCCCGTCCCCACCACTGCGAAGATCCCCCTGTTCTTCCATCCGTAAAGGGGTCCCCCTTTACGGATGGAAGAACAGGGGGGAGGCCCCCAGGAGATGGCTTTTGTCCGAGCCGCGGCTGGGTGGTTTCGGGCCAAGAGGAAGGGGCCGCGCAGGCGCAAGCAGGCCCCACCCCAAGAGCATCCCTCCGGGCAACGTGCCCCCCCCTTGAGATATCAGGCCAGGTCCACAGGGTCCCTGGGCTGGTGTCAGAGTTAACGGAGGCCCTCCCTGCCACCCAGAGGACCGCGCGTTTTCCCGTGGACCACACTTGCCAGCCTGTCTCCCACCCCGCCAGAGGCAGAGTGCCAGGGAAGAGCTAGGGACCTGGGGCCGAGAAGAGGGGCAGGCCACGGTTCCGGGCCAGGTGGGGCGGTCCCTGGCGGGCGGGACCCACGCCCAGGGACCGGGTCTCCCTTGGGGAGTCTGGCCTGTGCCCCGCCTGGGAGGCTAAGAGCCTTGCTTCGCCTGCAAAGCCCCCACCCTGCCACAAGGCGGCAGACTTGGACCCAGCCGCTTCAACCCTCCAGTCTCTGCGGAACCACCCAAAAATGGAGTGTGACCGCTGCGACCTCAGTCCCCCAGAGCTCGAACCCCCACCTCTGTGAGGGAATCGGCGACCTCCTGTCCTTGGCGTCCGCAAAAGGCATTCATCTGCGGTGAATCTGGGCCTCGGGCGAGCACGGTCAGGCCCCATGGTAGGAGCCCGGGGAGGCAATGGAGGCCTCTGCGGCCAGGCCTCGGACTCTCCCCGGGGCTCTCTCGGGTCCCAGGCGCCCTCTCTCGCCCGGGGAGTGCCCACGCCGTCCCCTGACCCCCGCAGGACGCCTGCATCCCGCCATAAGCGGCCCACCTCGTCCATGGAGCTGGGACACATGGGGCCGGGGTGCGAGCAACTGGCCTACGTGGCTGCAAACCCGCAGACCCCTCCGTCCCGTCCCCACCACTGCGAAGATCCCCCTGTTCTTCCATCCGTAAAGGGGTCCCCCTTTACGGATGGAAGAACAGGGGGGAGTCCCTGAGGAGATGGCTTTTGTCCGAGCCGCGGCTGGCTGGTTTCGGGCCAAGAGGCGGGGCCGCGCAGGCGCAAGCAGGCCCCACCCCAAGAGCATCCCTCCGGGCAACGTGCCCCCCCCTTGAGATATCAGGCCAGGTCCACAGGGTCCCTGGGCTGGTGTCAGAGTTAACGGAGGCCCTCCCTGCCACCCAGAGGACCGCGCGTTTTCCCGTGGACCACACTTGCCAGCCCGTCTCCCACCCCGCCATAGGCAGAGTGCAAGGGAAGAACTAGGGACCTGGGGCCGAGAAGAGGGGCCGGCCACGGTTCCGCGCCAGGTGGAGCGGTTCCGGGCGGGCGGGCGGGACCCTCGACCAAGGACCGGTTCTCCCTTGGGGAGTCTGGCCTGTGCCCCGCCTGGGAGGCTAAGAGCCTTGCTTCGCCTGCAAAGCCCCCACCCTGCCACAAGGCGGCAGACTTGGACCCAGCCGCTTCAACCCTCCAGTCTCTGCGGAACCACCCAAAAATGGAGTGTGACCGCTGCGACCTCAGTCCCCCAGAGCTCGAACCCCCACCTCTGTGAGGGAATCGGCGACCTCCTGTCCTTGGCGTCCGCAAAAGGCATTCACCTGCGGTGAACCTGGGCCTCGGGCGAGCACGGTCAGGCCCCATGGTAGGAGCACGGGGAGGCAATGGAGGCCTCTGCGGCCAGGCCTCGGACTCTCCCCGGGGCTCTCTCGGGTCCCAGGCGCCCTCTCTCGCCCGGGGAGTGCCCACGCCGTCCCCTGAGCCCCGCAGGACGCCTGCATCCCGCCATAAGCGGCCCACCTCGTCCATGGAGCTGGGACACATGGGGCCGGGGTGCGAGCAACTGGCCTACGTGGCTGCAAACCCGCAGACCCCTCCGTCCCGTCCCCACCACTGCGAAGATCCCCCTGTTCTTCCATCCGTAAAGGGGTCCCCCTTTACGGATGGAAGAACAGGGGGGAGGCCCCCAGGAGATGTCTTTTGTCCGTGCCGCGGCTGGGTCGTTTCGGGCCAAGAGGCGGGGCCGCGCAGGCGCAAGCAGGCCCCACCCCAAGAGCATCCCTCCGGGCAACGTGCCCCCCCCTTGAGATATCAGGCCAGGTCCACAGGGTCCCTGGGCTGGTGTCAGAGTTAACGGAGGCCCTCCCTGCCACCCAGAGGACCGCGCGTTTTCCCGTGGACCACACTTGCCAGCCCGTCTCCCACCCCGCCAGAGGCAGAGTGCCAGGGAAGAGCTAGGGACATGGGGCCGGGAAGAGGGGCCGGCCACGGTTCCCGGCCAGGTGGGGCGGTCCCTGGCGGGCGGGACCCACGCCCAGGGACCGGGTCTCCCTGGGGGTCTCAGGCCTGAGACCTGCCTGGGGGGCTAAGAGTCTCTCTTGGCTCAAACGGCCCCACCCTGCCCCGAGGCGGAAAACTTGGACCGACACGCTTCTACTCTCTAAAGTCTGGGCTGAACTTTGCGAGAAGGGACTGTGTGCGCTGCGACCTGGGTCCCACAGAGCTCGAACCCCCCCTGCCCGTGAAGGGATCAGCGGCCTGTGGTCCCTGGTGTCCGCAAAAGGCATTCACCTGCGGAGAACCTGGGCCCCGGTGAGCGGGACCAGGCCCCACGGCAGGAGCCTGGGGAGGCCACTGGAGCCACGGGGGCCAGGGCTGGGCATTTTCCCGGGTGCTCTCTCGGGTCCCAGGCGCCCTCTCTCGCCCGGGGAGTGCCCACGCCGTCCCCTGAGCCCCGCAGGACGCCTGCATCCCGCCATAAGCGGCCCACCTCGTCCATGGAGCTGGGACACATGGGGCCGGGGTGCGAGCAACTGGCCTACGTGGCTGCAAACCCGCAGACCCCTCCGTCCCGTCCCCACCACTGCGAAGATCCCCCTGTTCTTCCATCCGTAAAGGGGTCCCCCTTTACGGATGGAAGAACAGGGGGGAGGCCCCCAGGAGATGGCTTTTGTCCGAGCCGCGGCTGGGTGGTTTCGGGCCAAGAGGCGGGGCCGCGCAGGCGCAAGCAGGCCCCACCCCAAGAGCATCCCTCCGGGCAACGTGCCCCCCCCTTGAGATATCAGGCCAGGTCCACAGGGTCCCTGGGCTGGTGTCAGAGTTAACGGAGGCCCTCCCTGCCACCCAGAGGACCGCGCGTGTTCCCGTGGACCACACTTGCCAGCCCGTCTCCCACCCCGCCATAGGCAGAGTGCCAGGGAAGAACTAGGGAACTGGTGCCTGGAAGAGGGGCCGGCCACGGTTCCGCGCCAGGTGGAGCGGTTCCGGGCGGGCGGGCGGGACCCTCGACCAAGGACCGGTTCTCCCTTGGGGAGTCTGGCCTGTGCCCCGCCTGGGAGGCTAAGAGCCTTGCTTCGCCTGCAAAGCCCCCACCCTGCCACAAGGCGGCAGACTTGGACCCAGCCGCTTCAACCCTCCAGTCTCTGCGGAACCACCCAAAAATGGAGTGTGACCGCTGCGACCTCAGTCCCCCAGAGCTCGAACCCCCACCTCTGTGAGGGAATCGGCGACCTCCTGTCCTTGGCGTCCTCAAAAGGCATTCACCTGCGGTGAATCTGGGCCTCGGGCGAGCACGGTCAGGCCCCATGGTAGGAGCCCGGGGAGGCAATGGAGGCCTCTGCGGCCAGGCCTCGGACTCTCCCCGGGGCTCTCTCGGGTCCCAGGCGCCCTCTCTCGCCCGGGGAGTGCCCACGCCGTCCCCTGAGCCCCGCAGGACGCCTGCATCCCGCCATAAGCGGCCCACCTCGTCCATGGAGCTGGGACACATGGGGCCGGGGTGCGAGCAACTGGCCTACGTGGCTGCAAACCCGCAGACCCCTCCGTCCCGTCCCCACCACTGCGAAGATCCCCCTGTTCTTCCATCCGTAAAGGGGTCCCCCTTTACGGATGGAAGAACAGGGGAGAGGCCCCCAGGAGATGGCTTTTGTCCGAGCCGCGGCTGGGTGGTTTCGGGCGAAGAGGCGGGGCCGCGCAGGCGCAAGCAGGCCCCACCCCAAGAGCATCCCTCCGGGCAACGTGCCCCCCCCTTGAGATATCAGGCCAGGTCCACAGGGTCCCTGGGCTGGTGTCAGAGTTAACGGAGGCCCTCCCTGCCACCCAGAGGACCGCGCGTTTTCCCGTGGACCACACTTGCCAACCCGTCTCCCACCCCGCCATAGGCAGAGTGCCAGGGAAGAACTAGGGAACTGGTGCCTGGAAGAGGGGCCGGCCACGGTTCCGCGCCAGGTGGAGCGGTTCGGGGCGGGCGGGCGGGACCCTCGACCAAGGACCGGTTCTCCCTTGGGGAGTCTGGCCTGTGCCCCGCCTGGGAGGCTAAGAGCCTTGCTTCGCCTGCAAAGCCCCCACCCTGCCACAAGGCGGCAGACTTGGACCCAGCCGCTTCAATCCTCCAGTCTCTGCGGAACCACCCAAAAATGGAGTGTGACCGCTGCGACCTCAGTCCCCCAGAGCTCGAACCCCCACCTCTGTGAGGGAATCGGCGACCTCCTGTCCTTGGCGTCCGCAAAAGGCATTCACCTGCGGTGAACCTGGGCCTCGGGCGAGCACGGTCAGGCCCCATGGTAGGAGCCCGGGGAGGCAATGGAGGCCTCTGCGGCCAGGCCTCCTACTCTCCCCGGGGCTCTCTCGGGTCCCAGGCGCCCTCTCTCGCCCGGGGAGTGCCCACGCCGTCCCCTGACCCCCGCAGGACGCCTGCATCCCGCCATAAGCGGCCCACCTCGTCCATGGAGCTGGGACACATGGGGCCGGGGTGCGAGCAACTGGCCTACGTGGCTGCAAACCCGCAGACCCCTCCGTCCCGTCCCCACCACTGCGAAGATCCCCCTGTTCTTCCATCCGTAAAGGGGTCCCCCTTTACGGATGGAAGAACAGGGGGGAGGCCCCCAGGAGATGGCTTTTGTCCGAGCCGCGGCTGGGTGGTTTCGGGCCAAGAGGCGGGGCCGCGCAGGCGCAAGCAGGCCCCACCCCAAGAGCATCCCTCCGGGCAACGTGCCCCCCCCTTGAGATATCAGGCCAGGTCCACAGGGTCCCTGGGCTGGTGTCAGAGTTAACGGAGGCCCTCCCTGCCACCCAGAGGACCGCGCGTGTTCCCGTGGACCACACTTGCCAGCCCGTCTCCCACCCCGCCATAGGCAGAGTGCCAGGGAAGAACTAGGGAACTGGTGCCTGGAAGAGGGGCCGGCCACGGTTCCGCGCCAGGTGGAGCGGTTCCGGGCGGGCGGGCGGGACCCTCGACCAAGGACCGGTTCTCCCTTGGGGAGTCTGGCCTGTGCCCCGCCTGGGAGGCTAAGAGCCTTGCTTCGCCTGCAAAGCCCCCACCCTGCCACAAGGCGGCAGACTTGGACCCAGCCGCTTCAACCCTCCAGTCTCTGCGGAACCACCCAAAAATGGAGTGTGACCGCTGCGACCTCAGTCCCCCAGAGCTCGAACCCCCACCTCTGTGAGGGAATCGGCGACCTCCTGTCCTTGGCGTCCTCAAAAGGCATTCACCTGCGGTGAATCTGGGCCTCGGGCGAGCACGGTCAGGCCCCATGGTAGGAGCCCGGGGAGGCAATGGAGGCCTCTGCGGCCAGGCCTCGGACTCTCCCCGGGGCTCTCTCGGGTCCCAGGCGCCCTCTCTCGCCCGGGGAGTGCCCACGCCGTCCCCTGAGCCCCGCAGGACGCCTGCATCCCGCCATAAGCGGCCCACCTCGTCCATGGAGCTGGGACACATGGGGCCGGGGTGCGAGCAACTGGCCTACGTGGCTGCAAACCCGCAGACCCCTCCGTCCCGTCCCCACCACTGCGAAGATCCCCCTGTTCTTCCATCCGTAAAGGGGTCCCCCTTTACGGATGGAAGAACAGGGGAGAGGCCCCCAGGAGATGGCTTTTGTCCGAGCCGCGGCTGGGTGGTTTCGGGCCAAGAGGCGGGGCCGCGCAGGCGCAAGCAGGCCCCACCCCAAGAGCATCCCTCCGGGCAACGTGCCCCCCCCTTGAGATATCAGGCCAGGTCCACAGGGTCCCTGGGCTGGTGTCAGAGTTAACGGAGGCCCTCCCTGCCACCCAGAGGACCGCGCGTTTTCCCGTGGACCACACTTGCCAGCCCGTCTCCCACCCCGCCAGAGGCAGAGTGCCAGGGAAGAGCTAGGGACATGGGGCCGGGAAGAGGGGCCGGCCACGGTTCCCGGCCAGGTGGGGCGGTCCCGGGCGGGCGGGACCCACGCCCAGGGACCGGGTCTCCCTGGGGGTCTCGGGCCTGAGGATGCCTCGGGGGCTAAGAGTCTCTCTTGGCTCAAACGGCCCTACCCTGCCCCGAGGCGGAAAACTTGGACCGAGACGCTTCTACTCTCTAATGTCTGGGCTGAACTTTGCGAGAAGGGACTGTGTGCGCTGCGACCTGGGTCCCACAGAGCTCGAACCCCCCCTGCCCGTGAAGGGATCCGCGGCCTGTGGTCCCTGGTGTACGCAAAAGGCATTCACCTGCGGAGGACCTGGGCCCGGTGAGCGGGACCAGGCCCCACGGCAGGAGCCTGGGGAGGCCACTGGAGCCACGGGGGCCAGGGCTGGGCATTTTCCCGGGTGCTCTCTCGGGTCCCAGGCGCCCTCTCTCGCCCGGGGAGTGCCCACGCCGTCCCCTGACACCCGCAGGACGCCTGCATCCCGCCATAAGCGGCCCACCTCGTCCAAGGAGCTGGGACACATGGGGCCGGGGTGCGAGCAACTGGCCCACGTGGCTGCAAACCCGCAGACCCCTCCGTCCCGTCCCCACCACTGCGAAGATCCCCCTGTTCTTCCATCCGTAAAGGGGTCCCCCTTTACGGATGGAAGAACAGGGGGGAGGCCCCCAGGAGATGGCTTTTGTCCGAGCCGCGGCTAGGTGGTTTTGGGGCGAAGAGGCGGGGCCGCGCAGGCGCAAGCAGGCCCCACCCCAAGAGCATCCCTCCGGGCAACGTGCCCCCCCCTTGAGATATCAGGCCAGGTCCACAGGGTCCCTGGGCTGGTGTCAGAGTTAACGGAGGCCCTCCCTGCCACCCAGAGGACCGCGCGTTTTCCCGTGGACCACACTTGCCAGCCCGTCTCCCACCCCGCCATAGGCAGAGTGCCAGGGAAGAACTAGGGACCTGGTGCCTGGAAGAGGGGCCGGCCACGGTTCCGCGCAAGGTGGAGCGGTTCCGGGCGGGCGGGCGGGACCCTCGACCAAGGACCGGTTCTCCCTTGGGGAGTCTGGCCTGTGCCCCGCCTGGGAGGCTAAGAGCCTTGCTTTGCCTGCAAAGCCCCCACCCTGCCACAAGGCGGCAGACTTGGACCCAGCCGCTTCAACCCTCCAGTCTCTGCGGAACCACCCAAAAATGGAGTGTGACCGCTGCGACCTCAGTCCCCCAGAGCTCGAACCCCCACCTCTGTGAGGGAATCGGCGACCTCCTGTCCTTGGCGTCCGCAAAAGGCATTCACCTGCGGTGAACCTGGGCCTCGGGCGAGCACGGTCATGCCCCATGGTAGGAGCCCGGGGAGGCAATGGAGGCCTCTGCGGCCAGGCCTCGGACTCTCCCCGGGGCTCTCTCGGGTCCCAGGCGCCCTCTCTCGCGCGGGGAGTGCCCACGCCGTCCCCTGAGCCCCGCAGGACGCCTGCATCCCGCCATAAGCGGCCCACCTCGTCCATGGAGCTGGGACACATGGGGCCGGGGTGCGAGCAACTGGCCTACGTGGCTGCAAACCCGCAGACCCCTCCGTCCCGTCCCCACCACTGCGAAGATCCCCCTGTTCTTCCATCCGTAAAGGGGTCCCCCTTTAGGGATGGAAGAACAGGGGGGAGTCCCCCAGGAGATGGCTTTTGTCCGAGCCGCGGCTGGGTGGTTTCGGGCCAAGAGGCGGGGCCGCGCAGGCGCAAGCAGGCCCCACCCCAAGAGCATCCCTCCGGGCAACGTGCCCCCCCCTTGAGATATCAGGCCAGGTCCACAGGGTCCCTGGGCTGGTGTCAGAGTTAACGGAGGCCCTCCCTGCCACCCAGAGGACCGCGCGTTTTCCCGTGGACCACACTTGCCAGCCCGTCTCCCACCCCGCCATAGGCAGAGTGCCAGGGAAGAACTAGGGACCTGGTGCCTGGAAGAGGGGCCGGCCACGGTTCCGCGCAAGGTGGAGCGGTTCCGGGCGGGCGGGCGGGACCCTCGACCAAGGACCGGTTCTCCCTTGGGGAGTCTGGCCAGTGCCCCACCTGGGAGGCTAAGAGCCTTGCTTCGCCCTCAAAGCCCCCACCCTGCCACAAGGCGGCAGACTTGGACCCAGCCGCTTCAACCCTCCAGTCTCTGCGGAACCACCCAAAAATGGAGTGTGACCGCTGCGACCTCAGTCCCCCAGAGCTCGAACCCCCACCTCTGTGAGGGAATCGGCGACCTCCTGTCCTTGGCGTCCGCAAAAGGCATTCACCTGCGGTGAATCTGGGCCTCGGGCGAGCACGGTCAGGCCCCATGGTAGGAGCCCGGGGAGGCAATGGAGGCCTCTGCGGCCAGGCCTCGGACTCTCCCCGGGGCTCTCTCGGGTCCCAGGCGCCCTCTCTCGCCCGGGGAGTGCCCACGCCGTCCCCTGACCCCCGCAGGACGCCTGCATCCCGCCATAAGCGGCCCACCTCGTCCATGGAGCTGGGACACATGGGGCCGGGGTGCGAGCAACTGGCCTACGTGGCTGCAAACCCGCAGACCCCTCCGTCCCGTCCCCACCACTGCGAAGATCCCCCTGTTCTTCCATCCGTAAAGGGGTCCCCCTTTACGGATGGAAGAACAGGGGGGAGTCCCTGAGGAGATGGCTTTTGTCCGAGCCGCGGCTGGCTGGTTTCGGGCCAAGAGGCGGGGCCGCGCAGGCGCAAGCAGGCCCCACCCCAAGAGCATCCCTCCGGGCAACGTGCCCCCCCCTTGAGATATCAGGCCAGGTCCACAGGGTCCCTGGGCTGGTGTCAGAGTTAACGGAGGCCCTCCCTGCCACCCAGAGGACCGCGCGTTTTCCCGTGGACCACACTTGCCAGCCCGTCTCCCACCCCGCCATAGGCAGAGTGCGAGGGAAGAACTAGGGACCTGGGGCCGAGAAGAGGGGCCGGCCACGGTTCCGCGCCAGGTGGAGCGGTTCCGGGCGGGCGGGCGGGACCCTCGACCAAGGACCGGTTCTCCCTTGGGGAGTCTGGCCTGTGCCCCGCCTGGGAGGCTAAGAGCCTCGCTTCGCCTGCAAAGCCCCCACACTGCCACAAGGCGGCAGACTTGGACCCAGCCGCTTCAACCCTCCAGTCTCTGCGGAACCACCCAAAAATGGAGTGTGACCGCTGCGACCTCAGTCCCCCAGAGCTCGAACCCCCACCTCTGTGAGGGAATCGGCGACCTCCTGTCCTTGGCGTCCGCAAAAGGCATTCACCTGCGGTGAACCTGGGCCTCGGGCGAGCACGGTCAGGCCCCATGGTAGGAGCACGGGGAGGCAATGGAGGCCTCTGCGGCCAGGCCTCGGACTCTCACCGGGGCTCTCTCGGGTCCCAGGCGCCCTCTCTCGCCCGGGGAGTGCCCACGCCGTCCCCTGAGCCCCGCAGGACGCCTGCATCCCGCCATAAGCGGCCCACCTCGTCCATGGAGCTGGGACACATGGGGCCGGGGTGGGAGCAACTGGCCTACGTGGCTGCAAACCCGCAGACCCCTCCGTCCCGTCCCCACCACTGCGAAGATCCCCCTGTTCTTCCATCCGTAAAGGGGTCCCCCTTTACGGATGGAAGAACAGGGGGTAGGCCCCCAGGAGATGGCTTTTGTCCGTGCCGCGGCTGGGTGGTTTCGGGCCAAGAGGCGGGGCCGCGCAGGCGCAAGCAGGCCCCACCCCAAGAGCATCCCTCCGGGCAACGTGCCCCCCCCTTGAGATATCAGGCCAGGTCCACAGGGTCCCTGGGCTGGTGTCAGAGTTAACGGAAGCCCTCCCTGCCACCCAGAGTACCGCGCGTTTTCCCTTGGACCACACTTCCCAGCAGCTCTCCCACCCCCGCAGAGGCAGAGTGCCAGGAAAGAACTAGGGACCTGGTGCCTGGAAGAGGGGCCGGCCACGGTTCCGCGCCAGGTGGAGCGGTTCGGGGCGGGCGGGCGGGACCCTCGACCAAGGACCGGTTCTCCCTTGGGGAGTCTGGCCTGTGCCCCGCCTGGGAGGCTAAGAGCCTTGCTTTGCCTGCAAAGCCCCCACCCTGCCACAAGGCGCAGACTTGGACCCAGCCGCTTCAACCCTCCAGTCTCTGCGGAACCACCCAAAAATGGAGTGTGACCGCTGCGACCTCAGTCCCCCAGAGCTCGAACCCCCACCTCTGTGAGGGAATCGGCGACCTCCTGTCCTTGGCGTCCGCAAAAGGCATTCACCTGCGGTGAACCTGGGCCTCGGGCGAGCACGGTCAGGCCCCATGGTAGGAGCCCGGGGAGGCAATGGAGGCCTCTGCGGCCAGGCCTCGGACTCTCCCCGGGGCTCTCTCGGGTCCCAGGCGCCCTCTCTCGCGCGGGGAGTGCCCACGCCGTCCCCTGAGCCCCGCAGGACGCCTGCATCCCGCCATAAGCGGCCCACCTCGTCCATGGAGCTGGGACACATGGGGCCGGGGTGCGAGCAACTGGCCTACGTGGCTGCAAACCCGCAGACCCCTCCGTCCCGTCCCCACCACTGCGAAGATCCCCCTGTTCTTCCATCCGTAAAGGGGTCCCCCTTTAGGGATGGAAGAACAGGGGGGAGTCCCCCAGGAGATGGCTTTTGTCCGAGCCGCGGCTGGGTGGTTTCGGGCCAAGAGGCGGGGCCGCGCAGGCGCAAGCAGACCCCACCCCAAGAGCATCCCTCCGGGCAACGTGCCCCCCCCTTGAGATATCAGGCCAGGTCCACAGGGTCCCTGGGCTGGGGTCAGAGTTAACGGAAGCCCTCCCTGCCACCCAGAGGACCGCGCGTTTTCCCGTGGACCACACTTGCCAGCCCATCTCCCACGCCGCCAGAGGCAGAGTGCCAGGGAAGAGCTAGGGACATGGGGCCGGGAAGAGGGGCCGGCCACGGTTCCCTGCCAGGTGGGGCGGTCCCGGGCGGGCGGGACCCACGCCCAGGGACCGGGTCTCCCTGGGGGTCTCGGGCCTGAGGACTGCCTCGGGGGCTAAGAGTCTCTCTTGGCTCAAACGGCCCCACCCTGCCCTGAGGCTGAAAACTTGGACCGAGACGCTTCTACTCTCTAATGTCTGGGCTGAACTTTGCGAGAAGGGACTGTGTGCGCTGCGACCTGGGTCCCACAGAGCTCGAACCCCCCCTGCCCGTGAAGGGATCCGCGGCCTGTGGTCCCTGGTGTCCGCAAAAGGCATTCACCTGCGGAGGACCTGGGCCCGGTGAGCGGGACCAGGCCCCACGGCAGGAGCCTGGGGAGGCCACTGGAGCCACGGGGGCCAGGGCTGGGCATTTTCCCGGGTGCTCTCTCGGGTCCCAGGCGCCCTCTCTCGCCCGGGGAGTGCCCACGCCGTCCCCTGACCCCCGCAGGACGCCTGCATCCCGCCATAAGCGGCCCACCTCGTCCATGGAGCTGGTACACATGGGGCCGGGGTGCGAGCAACGGGCCTACGTGGCTGCAAACCCGCAGACCTCTCCGTCCCGTCCCCACCACTGCGAAGATCCCCCTGTTCTTCCATCCGTAAAGGGGTCCCCCTTTACGGATGGAAGAACAGGGGGGAGGGCCCCAGGAGATGGCTTTTGTCCGAGCCGCGGCTGGGTGGTTGCGGGCCAAGAGGCGGGGCCGCGCAGGCGCAAGCAGGCCCCACCCCAAGAGCATCCCTCCGGGCAACGTGCCCCCCCCTTGAGATATCAGGCCAGGTCCACAGGGTCCCGGGGCTGGTGTCAGAGTTAACGGAAGCCCTCCCTGCCACCCAGAGGACCGCGCGTTTTCTCGTGGACCACACTTCCCAGCAGCTCTCCCACCCCCGCAGAGGCAGAGTGCCAGGAAAGAACTAGGGACCTGGTGCCTGGAAGAGGGGCCGGCCACGGTTCCGCGCCAGGTGGAGCGGTTCGGGGCGGGCGGGCGGGACCCTGGACCAAGGACCGGTTCTCCCTTGGGGAGTCTGGCCTGTGCCCCGCCTGGGAGGCTAAGAGCCTTGCTTTGCCTGCAAAGCCCCCACCCTGCCACAAGGCGGCAGACTTGGACCCAGCCGCTTCAACCCTCCAGTCTCTGCGGAACCACCCAAAAATGGAGTGTGACCGCTGTGACCTCAGTCCCCCAGAGCTCGAACCCCCACCTCTGTGAGGGAATCGGCGACCTCCTGTCCTTGGGGTCCGCAAAAGGCATTCACCTGCGGTGAACCTGGGCCTCGGGCGAGCACGGTCAGGCCCCATGGTAGGAGCCCGGGGAGGCAATGGAGGCCTCTGCGGCCAGGCCTCGGACTCTCCCCGGGGCTCTCTCGGGTCCCAGGCGCCCTCTCTCGCCCAGGGAGTGCCCACGTCGTCCCCTGACCCCCGCAGGACGCCTGCATCCCGCCATAAGCCGCCCACCTCGTCCATGGAGCTGGGACACATGGGGCCGGGATGCGAGAAACTGGCCTACGTGGCTGCAAACCCGCAGACCCCTCCGTCCCGTCCCCACCACTGCGAAGATCCCCCTGTTCTTCCATCCGTAAAGGGGTCCCCCTTTACGGATGGAAGAACAGGGGGGAGGCCCCCAGGAGATGGCTTTTGTCCGTGCCGCGGCTGGGTGTTTTCGGGCCAAGAGGCGGGGCCTCGCGGGCGCAAGCAGGCCCCACCCCAAGAGCATCCCTCCGGGCAACGTGCCCCCCCCTTGAGATATCAGGCCAGGTCCACAGGGTCCCTGGGCTGGTGTCAGAGTTAACGGAGGCCCTCCCTGCCACCCAGAGGACCGCGCGTTTTCCCGTGGACCACACTTGCCAGCCCGTCTCCCACCCCGCCATAGGCAGAGTGCCAGGGAAGAACTAGGGACCTGGTGCCTGGAAGAGGGGCCGGCCACGGTTCCGCGCCAGGTGGAGCGGTTCCGGGCGGGCGGGCGGGACCCTCGACCAAGACTGGTTCTCCCTTGGGGAGTCTGGCCTGTGCCCCGCCTGGGAGGCTAAGAGCCTTGCTTCGCCTGCAAAGCCCCCACCCTGCCACAAGGCAGCAGACTTGGACCCAGCCGCTTCAACCCTCCAGTCTCTGCGGAACCACCCAAAAATGGAGTGTGACCGCTGCGACCTCAGTCCCCCAGAGCTCGAACCCCCACCTCTGTGAGGGAATCGGCGACCTCCTGTCCTTGGCGTCCGCAAAAGGCATTCACCTGCGGTGAATCTGGGCCTCGGGCGAGCAAGGTCAGGCCCCATGGTAGGAGCCCGAGGAGGCAATGGAGGCCTCTGCGGCCAGGCCTCGGACTCTCCCCGGGGCTCTCTCGGGTCCCAGGAGCCCTCTCTCGCCCGGGGAGTGCCCACGCCGTCCCCTGAGCCCCGCAGGACGCCTGCATCCCGCCATAAGCGGCCCACCTCGTCCATGGAGCTGGGACACATGGGGCCGGGGTGCGAGCAACTGGCCTACGTGGCTGCAAACCCGCAGACCCCTCCGTCCCGTCCCCACCACTGCGAAGATCCCCCTGTTCTTCCATCCGTAAAGGGGTCCCCCTTTACGGATGGAAGAACAGGGGGGAGGCCCCCAGGAGATGGCTTTTGTCCGAGACGCGGCTGGGTTGTTTCGGGCCAAGAGGCTGGGCCGCGCAGGCGCAAGCAGGCCCCACCCCAAGAGCATCCCTCCGGGCAACGTGCCCCCCCCTTGAGATATCAGGCCAGGTCCACAGGGTCCCTGGGCTGGTGTCAGAGTTAACGGAGGCCCTCCCTGCCACCCAGAGGACCGCGCGTTTTCCCGTGGACCACACTTGCCAGCCCGTCTCCCACCCCGCCAGAGGCAGAGTGCCAGGGAAGAGCTAGGGACATGGGGCCGGGAAGAGGGGCCGGCCACGGTTCCCGGCCAGGTGGGGCGGTCCCGAGCGGGCGGGACCCACGCCCAGGGACCGGGTCTCCCTGGGGGTCTCAGGCCTGAGACCTGCCTGGGGGGCTAAGAGTCTCTCTTGGCTCAAACGGCCCCACCCTGCCCCGAGGCGGAAAACTTGGACCGACACTCTTCTACTCTCTAAAGTCTGGGCTGAACTTTGCGAGAAGGGACTGTGTGCGCTGCGACCTGGGTCCCACAGAGCTCGAACCCCCCCTGCCCGTGAAGGTATCCGCGGCCTGTGGTCCCTGGTGTCCGCAAAAGGCATTCACCTGCGGAGAACCTGGGCCCCGGTGAGCGGGACCAGGCCCCACGGCAGGAGCCTGGGGAGGCCACTGGAGCCACGGGGGCCAGGGCTGGGCATTTTCCCGGGTGCTCTCTCGGGTCCCAGGCGCCCTCTCTCGCGCGGGGAGTGCCCACGCCGTCCCCTGACCCCCGCAGGACGCCTGCATCCCGCCATAAGCGGCCCACCTCGTCCATGGAGCTGGGACACATGGGGCCGGGGTGCGAGCAACTGGCCTACGTGGCTGCAAACCCTCAGACCCCTCCGTCCCGTCCCCACCACTGCGAAGATCCCCCTGTTCTTCCATCCGTAAAGGGGTCCCCCTTTACGGATGGAAGAACAGGGGGGAGGCCCCCAGGAGATGGCTTTTGTCCGAGCCGCGGCTGGGTGGTTTCGGGCCAAGAGGCGGGGCCGCGCAGGCGCAAGCAGGCCCCACCCCAAGAGCATCCATCCGGGCAACGTGCCCCCCCCTTGAGATATCAGGCCAGGTCCACAGGGTCCCTGGGCTGGTGTCAGAGTTAACGGAGGCCCTCCCTGCCACCCAGAGGACCGCGCGTGTTCCTGTGGACCACACTTGCCAGCCCGTCTCCCACCCCGCCATAGGCAGAGTGCCAGGGAAGAACTAGGGACCTGGTGCCTGGAAGAGGGGCCGGCCACGGTTCCGCGCCAGGTGGAGCGGTTCCGGGCGGGCGGGCGGGACCCTCGACCAAGGACCGGTTCTCCCTTGGGGAGTCTGGCCTGTGCCCCGCCTGGGAGGCTAAGAGCCTTGCTTCGCCTGCAAAGCCCCCACCCTGCCACAAGGCGGCAGACTTGGACCCAGCCGCTTCAACCCTCCAGTCTCTGCGGAACCACCCAAAAATGGAGTGTGACCGCTGTGACCTCAGTCCCCCAGAGCTCGAACCCCCACCTCTGTGAGGGAATCGGCGACCTCCTGTCCTTGGCGTCCGCAAAAGGCATTCACCTGCGGTGAACCTGGGCCTCGGGCGAGCACGGTCAGGCCCCAAGGTAGGAGCCCGGGGAGGCAATGGAGGCCTCTGCGGCCAGGCCTCGGACTCTCCCCGGGGCTCTCTCGGGTCCCAGGCGCCCTCTCTCGCCCGGGGAGTGCCCACGCCGTCCCCTGACCCCCGCAGGACGCCTGCATCCCGCCATAAGCGGCCCACCTCGTCCATGGAGCTGGGACACATGGGGCCGGGGTGCGAGCAACTGGCCTACGTGGCTGCAAACCCGCAGACCCCTCCGTCCCGTCCCCACCACTGCGAAGATCCCCCTGTTCTTCCATCCGTAAAGGGGTCCCCCTTTAGGGATGGAAGAACAGGGGGGAGTCCCCCAGGAGATGGCTTTTGTCGGTGCCGCGGCTGGGTGGTTTCGGGCGAAGAGGCGGGGCCGCGCAGGCGCAAGCAGGCCCCACCCCAAGAGCATCCCTCCGGGCAACGTGCCCCCCCCTTGAGATATCAGGCCAGGTCCACAGGGTCCCTGGGCTGGTGTCAGAGTTAACGGAGGCCCTCCCTGCCACCCAGAGGACCGCGCGTTTTCCCGTGGACCACACTTGCCAGCCCGTCTCCCACCCCGCCAGAGGCAGAGTGCCAGGGAAGAGCTAGGGACCTGGGGCCGAGAAGAGGGGCCGGCCACGGTTCCGGGCCACGTGGGGCGGTCCCGGGCGGGCGGGACCCACGCCCAGGGACCGGGTCTCCCTGGGGGTCACGGGCCTGAGACCTGCCTGGGGGGCTAAGAGTCTCTCTTGGCTCAAACGGCCCCACCCTGCCCCGAGGCGGAAAACTTGGACCGAAACGCTTCTGCTCTCTAAAGTCTGGGCTGAACTTTGCGAGAAGGGACTGTGTGCGCTGCGACATGGGTCCCACAGAGCTCGAACCCCCCCTGCCCGTGAAGGGATCCGCGGCCTGTGGTCCCTGGTGTCCGCAAAAGGCATTCACCTGCGGAGGACCTGGGCCCCGGTGAGCGGGACCAGGCCCCACGGCAGGAGCCTGGGGAGGCCACTGGAGCCACGGGGGCCAGGGCTGGGCATTTTCCCGGGTGCTCTCTCGGGTCCCAGGCGCCCTCTCTCGCCCGGGGAGTGCCCACGCCGTCCCCTGACCCCCGCAGGACGCCTGCATCCCGCCATAAGCGGCCCACCTCCTCCATGGAGCTCGCACACATGGGGCCGGGGTGCGAGCAACTGGCCTACGTGGCAGCAAACCCGCAGACCCCTCCGTCCCGTCCCCACCACTGCGAAGATCCCCCTGTTCTTCCATCCGTAAAGGGGTCCCCCTTTACGGATGGAAGAACAGGGGGGAGTCCCCAAGGAGATGGCTTTTGTCCGAGCCGCGGCTGGGTGGTTTCGGGCCAAGAGGCGGGGCCGCGCAGGCGCAAGCAGGCCCCACCCCAAGAGCATCCATCCGGGCAACGTGCCCCCCCCTTGAGATATCAGGCCAGGTCCACAGGGTCCCTGGGCTGGTGTCAGAGTTAACGGAGGCCCTCCCTGCCACCCAGAGGACCGCGCGTTTTCCCGTGGACCACACTTGCCAGCCCGTCTCCCACCCCGCCAGAGGCAGAGTGCCAGGGAAGAGCTAGGGACCTGGGGCCGAGAAGAGGGGCCGGCCACGGTTCCGGGCCACGTGGGGCGGTCCCGGGCGGGCGGGACCCACGCCCAGGGACCGGGTCTCCCTGGGGGTCACGGGCCTGAGACCTGCCTGGGGGGCTAAGAGTCTCTCTTGGCTCAAACGGCCCCACCCTGCCCCGAGGCGGAAAACTTGGACCGAAACGCTTCTGCTCTCTAAAGTCTGGGCTGAACTTTGCGAGAAGGGACTGTGTGCGCTGCGACATGGGTCCCACAGAGCTCGAACCCCCACCTCTGTGAGCGAATCGGCGACCTCCTGTCCTTGGCGTCCGCAAAAGGCATTCACCTGCGGTGAACCTGGGCCTCGGGCGAGCACGGTCAGGCCCCAAGGTAGGAGCCCGGGGAGGCAATGGAGGCCTCTGCGGCCAGGCCTCGGACACTCCCCGGGGCTCTCTCGGGTCCCAGGCGCCCTCTCTCGCCCGGGGAGTGCCCACGCCGTCCCCTGAGCCCGGCAGGACGCCTGCATCCCGCCATAAGCGGCCCACCTCGTCCATGGAGCTGGGACACATGGGGCCGGGGTGCGAGCAACTGGCCTACGTGGCTGCAAACCCGCAGACCCCTCCGTCCCGTCCCCACCACTGCGAAGATCCCCCTGTTCTTCCATCCGTAAAGGGGTCCCCCTTTACGGATGGAAGAACAGGGGGGAGTCCCCCAGGAGATGGCTTTTGTCGGTGCCGCGGCTGGGGGGTTTCGGGCCAAGAGGCGGGGCCGCGCAGGCGCAAGCAGGCCCCACCCCAAGAGCATCCCTCCGGGCAACGTGCCCCCCCCTTGAGATATCAGGCCAGGTCCACAGGGTCCCTGGGCTGGTGTCAGAGTTAACGGAGGCCCTCCCTGCCACCCAGAGGACCGCGCGTTTTTCCGTGGACCACACTTGCCAGCCCGTCTCCCACCCCGCCAGAGGCAGAGTGCCAGGGAAGAGCTAGGGACCTGGGGCCGAGAAGAGGGGCCGGCCACGGTTCCGGGCCACGTGGGGCGGTCCCGGGCGCGCGGGACCCACGCTCAGGGACCGGGTCTCCCTGGGGGAAACGGGCCTGAGACCTGCCTGGGGGGCTAAGAGTCTCTCTTGGCTCAAACGGCCCCACCCTGCCCCGAGGCGGAAAACTTGGACCGAAACGCTTCTACTCTCTAAAGTCTGGGCTGAACTTTGCGAGAAGGGACTGTGTGCGCTGCGACCTGGGTCCCACAGAGCTCGAACCCCCACCTCTGTGAGGGAATCGGCGACCTCCTGTGCTTGGCGTCCGCAAAAGGCATTCACCTGCGGTGAACCTGGGCCTCGGGCGAGCACGGTCAGGCCCCAAGGTAGGAGCCCGGGGAGGCAATGGAGGCCTCTGCGGCCAGGCTTCGGACTCTCCCCGGGGCTCTCTCGGGTCCCAGGCGCCCTCTCTCGCCCGGGGAGTGCCCACGCCGTCCCCTGACCCCCGCAGGACGCCTGCATCCCGCCATAAGCGGCCCACCTCGTCCATGGAGCTGGGACACATGGGGCCGGGGTGCGAGCAACTGGCCTACGTGGCTGCAAACCCGCAGACCCCTCCGTCCCGTCCCCACCACTGCGAAGATCCCCCTGTTCTTCCATCCGTAAAGGGGTCCCCCTTTACGGATGGAAGAACAGGGGGAGGCCCCCGGGAGATGGCTTTTGTCCGAGCCGCGGCTGGGTGGTTTCGGGCCAAGAGGCGGGGCCGCGCAGGCGCAAGCAGGCCCCACCCCAAGAGCATCCCTCCGGGCAACGTGCCCCCCCCCTTGAGATATCACGCCAGGTCCACAGGGTCCCTGGGCTGGTGTCAGAGTTAACGGAGGCCCTCCCTGCCACCCAGAGGACCGCGCGTTTTCCCGTGGACCACACTTGCCAGCCCGTCTCCCACCCCGCCAGAGGCAGAGTGCCAGGGAAGAGCTAGGGACATGGGGCCGGGAAGAGGGGCCGGCCACGGTTCCGGGCCAGGTGGGGCGGTCCTCGGCGGGCGGGACCCACGCCCAGGGACCGGGTCTCCCTGGGGGTCTCGGGCCTGAGGACTGCCTGGGGGGCTAAGAGTCTCTCTTGGCTCAAACGGCCCCACCCTGCCCCGAGGCGGAAAAGTTGGACGGAGACGCTTCTACTCTCTAAAGTCTGGGCTTAACTTTGCGAGAAGGGACTGTGTGCGCTGCGACCTGGGTCCCAAAGAGCTCGAACCCCCCCTGCCCGTGAAGGGATCCGCGGCCTGTGGTCCCTGGTGTCCGCAAAAGGCATTCACCTGCGGAGGACCTGGGCCCGGTGAGCGGGACCAGGCCCCACGGCAGGAGCCTGGGGAGGCCACTGGAGCCACGGGGGCCAGGGCTGGGCATTTTCCCGGGTGCTCTCTCGGGTCCCAGGCGCCCTCTCTCGCGCGGGGAGTGCCCACGCCGTCCCCTGACCCCCGCAGGACGCCTGCATCCCGCCATAAGCGGCCCACCTCGTCCATGGAGCTGGGACACATGGGGCCGGGGTGCGAGCAACTGGCCTACGTGGCTGCAAACCCGCAGACTCCTCCGTCCCGTCCCCACCACTGCGAAGATCCCCCTGTTCTTCCATCCGTAAAGGGGTCCCCCTTTACGGATGGAAGAACAGGGGGGAGGCCCCCAGGAGATGGCTTTTGTCCGAGCCGCGGCTGGCTGGTTTCGGGCCAAGAGGCGGGGCCGCGCAGGCGCAAGCAGGCCCCACCCCAAGAGCATCCCTCCGGGCAACGTGCCCCCCCCCTTGAGATATCAGGCCAGGTCCACAGGGTCCCTGGGCTGGTGTCAGAGGTAACGGAGGCCCTCCCTGCCACCCAGAGGACCGCGCGTTTTCCCGTGGACCTCACTTCCCAGCAGCTCTCCCACGCCCGCAGAGGCAGAGTGCCAGGGAAGAACTAGGGACCTGGTGCCTGGAAGAGGGGCCGGCCACGGTTCCGCGCCAGGTGGAGCGGTTCGGGGCGGGCGGGCGGGACCCTCGACCAAGGACCGGTTCTCCCTTGGGGAGTCTGGCCTGTGCCCCGCCTGGGAGGCTAAGAGCCTTGCTTCGCCTGCAAAGCCCCCACCCGGCCACAAGGCGGCAGACTTGGACCCAGCCGCTTCAATCCTCCAGTCTCTGCGGAACCACCCAAAAATGGAGTGTGACCGCTGCGACCTCAGTCCCCCAGAGCTCGAACCCCCACCTCTGTGAGGGAATCGGCGACCTCCTGTCCTTGGCGTCCGCAAAAGGCATTCACCTGCGGTGAACCTGGGCCTCGGGCGAGCACGGTCAGGCCCCATGGTAGGAGCCCGGGGAGAAAATGGAGGCCTCTGCGGCCAGGCCTCCTACTCTCCCCGGGGCTCTCTCGGGTCCCAGGCGCCCTCTCTCGCCCGGGGAGTGCCCACGCCGTCCCCTGACCCCCGCAGGACGCCTGCATCCCGCCATAAGCGGCCCACCTCGTCCATGGAGCTGGGACACATGGGGCCGGGGTGCGAGCAACTGGCCTACGTGGCTGCAAACCCGCAGACCCCTCCGTCCCGTCCCCACCACTGCGAAGATCCCCCTGTTCTTCCATCCGTAAAGGGGTCCCCCTTTACGGATGGAAGAACAGGGGGGAGGCCCCCAGGAGATGGCTTTTGTCCGAGCCGCGGCTGGCTGGTTTCGGGCCAAGAGGCGGGGCCGCGCAGGCGCAAGCAGGCCCCACCCCAAGAGCATCCCTCCGGGCAACGTGCCCCCCCCCTTGAGATATCAGGCCAGGTCCACAGGGTCCCTGGGCTGGTGTCAGAGTTAACGGAGGCCCTCCCTGCCACCCAGAGGACCGCGCGTTTTCCCGTGGACCTCACTTCCCAGCAGCTCTCCCACGCCCGCAGAGGCAGAGTGCCAGGGAAGAACTAGGGACCTGGTGCCTGGAAGAGGGGCCGGCCACGGTTCCGCGCCAGGTGGAGCGGTTCCGGGCGAGCGGGCGGGACCCTCGACCAAGGATCGGTTCTCCCTTGGGGAGTCTGGCCTGTGCCCGGCCTGGGAGGCTAAGAGCCTTGCTTCGCCTGCAAAGCCCCCACCCTGCAACAAGGCGGCAGACTTGGACACAGCCGCTTCAACCCTCCAGTCTCTGCGGAACCACCCAAAAATGGACTGTGACCGCTGCGACCTCAGTCCCCCAGAGCTCGAACCCCCACCTCTGTGAGGGAATCGGCGACCTCCTGTCCTTGGCGTCCGCAAAAGGCATTCACCTGCGGTGAATCTGGGCCTCGGGCGAGCACGGTCAGGCCAAATGGTAGGAGCCCGGGGAGGCAATGGAGGCCTCTGCGGCCAGGCCTCGGACTCTCCCCGGGGCTCTCTCGGGTCCCAGGCGCCCTCTCTCGCCCGGGGAGTGCCCACGCCGTCCCCTGACCCCGCAGGACGCCTGCATCCCGCCATAAGCGGCCCACCTCGTCCATGGAGCTGGGACACATGGGGCCGGGGTGCGAGCAACTGGCCTACGTGGCTGCAAACCCGCAGACCCCTCCGTCCCGTCCCCACCACTGCGAAGATCCCCCTGTTCTTCCATCCGTAAAGGGGTCCCCCTTTACGGATGGAAGAACAGGGGGGAGGCCCCCAGGAGATGGCTTTTGTCCGAGCCGCGGCTGGGTGGTTTCGGGCGAAGAGGCGGGGCCGCGCAGGCGCAAGCAGGCCCCACCCCAAGAGCATCCCTCCGGGCAACGTGCCCCCCCCTTGAGATATCAGGCCAGGTCCACAGGGTCCCTGGGCTGGTGTCAGAGTTAACGGAGGCCCTCCCTGCCACCCAGAGGACCGCGCGTTTTCCCGTGGACCACACTTGCCAGCCCGTCTCCCACCCCGCCATAGGCAGAGTGCCAGGGAAGAACTAGGGAACTGGTGCCTGGAAGAGGGGCCGGCCACGGTTCCGCGCCAGGTGGAGCGGTTCGGGGCGGGCGGGCGGGACCCTCGACCAAGGACCGGTTCTCCCTTGGGGAGTCTGGCCTGTGCCCCGCCTGGGAGGCTAAGAGCCTTGCTTCGCCTGCAAAGCCCCCACCCTGCCACAAGGCGGCAGACTTGGACCCAGCCGCTTCAATCCTCCAGTCTCTGCGGAACCACCCAAAAATGGAGTGTGACCGCTGCGACCTCAGTCCCCCAGAGCTCAAACCCCCACCTCTGTGAGGGAATCGGCGACCTCCTGTCCTTGGCGTCCGCAAAAGGCATTCACCTGCGGTGAACCTGGGCCTCGGGCGAGCACGGTCAGGCCCCATGGTAGGAGCCCGGGGAGGCAAAGGAGGCCTCTGCGGCCAGGCCTCCTACTCTCCCCGGGGCTCTCTCGGGTCCCAGGCGCCCTCTCTCGCCCGGGGAGTGCCCACGCCGTCCCCTGACCCCCGCAGGACGCCTGCATCCCGCCATAAGCGGCCCACCTCGTCCATGGAGCTGGGACACATGGGGCCGGGGTGCGAGCAACTGGCCTACGTGGCTGCAAACCCGCAGACCCCTCCGTCCCGTCCCCACCACTGCGAAGATCCCCCTGTTCTTCCATCCGTAAAGGGGTCCCCCTTTACGGATGGAAGAACAGGGGGGAGGCCCCCAGGAGATGGCTTTTGTCTGAGCCGCGGCTGGGTGGTTTCGGGCCAAGAGGAAGGGGCCGCGCAGGCGCAAGCAGGCCCCACCCCAAGAGCATCCCTCCGGGCAACGTGCCCCCCCCTTGAGATATCAGGCCAGGTCCACAGGGTCCCTGGGCTGGTGTCAGAGTTAACGGAGGCCCTCCCTGCCACCCAGAGGACCGCGCGTTTTCCCGTGGACCACACTTGCCAGCCCGTCTCCCACCCCGCCAGAGGCAGAGTGCAAGGGAAGAACTAGGGACCTGGGTCCGAGAAGAGGGGCCGGCCACGGTTCCGCGCCAGGTGGAGCGGTTCCGGGCGGGCGGGCGGGACCCTCGACCAAGGACCGGTTCTCCCTTGGGGAGTCTGGCCTGTGCCCCGCCTGGGAGGCTAAGAGCCTTGCTTCGCCTGCAAAGCCCCCACCCTGCCACAAGGCGGCAGACTTGGACCCAGCCGCTTCAACCCTCCAGTCTCTGCGGAACCACCCAAAAATGGAGTGTGACCGCTGCGACCTCAGTCCCCCAGAGCTCGAACCCCCACCTCTGTGAGGGAATCGGCGACCTCCTGTCCTTGGCGTCCGCAAAAGGCATTCACCTGCGGTGAACCTGGGCCTCGGGCGAGCACGGTCAGGCCCCATGGTAGGAGCACGGGGAGGCAATGGAGGCCTCTGCGGCCAGGCCTCGGACTCTCCCCGGGGCTCTCTCGGGTCCCAGGCGCCCTCTCTCGCCCGGGGAGTGCCCACGCCGTCCCCTGAGCCCCGCAGGACGCCTGCATCCCGCCATAAGCGGCCCACCTCGTCCATGGAGCTGGGACACATGGGGCCGGGGTGCGAGCAACTGGCCTACGTGGCTGCAAACCCGCAGACACCTCCGTCCCGTCCCCACCACTGCGAAGATCCCCCTGTTCTTCAATCCGTAAAGGGGTCCCCCTTTACGGATGGAAGAACAGGGGGGAGTCCCCCAGGAGATGGCTTTTGTCGGTGCCGCGGCTGGGGGGTTTCGGGCCAAGAGGCGGGGCCGCGCAGGCGCAAGCAGGCCCCACCCCAAGAGCATCCCTCCGGGCAACGTGCCCCCCCCTTGAGATATCAGGCCAGGTCCACAGGGTCCCTGGGCTGGTGTCAGAGTTAACGGAGGCCCTCCCTGCCACCCAGAGGACCGCGCGTGTTCCCGTGGACCACACTTGCCAGCCCGTCTCCCACCCCGCCATAGGCAGAGTGCCAGGGAAGAACTAGGGACCTGGTGCCTGGAAGAGGGGCCGGCCACGGTTCCGCGCCAGGTGGAGCGGTTCGGGGCGGGCGGGCGGGACCCTCGACCAAGGACCGGTTCTCCCTTGGGGAGTCTGGCCTGTGCCCCGCCTGGGAGGCTAAGAGCCTTGCTTTGCCTGCAAAGCCCCCACCCTGCCACAAGGCGGCAGACTTGGACCCAGCCGCTTCAACCCTCCAGTCTCTGCGGAACCACCCAAAAATGGAGTGTGACCGCTGCGACCTCAGTCCCCCAGAGCTCGAACCCCCACCTCTGTGAGGGAATCGGCGACCTCCTGTCCTTGGCGTCCGCAAAAGGCATTCACCTGCGGTGAACCTGGGCCTCGGGCGAGCACGGTCAGGCCCCATGGTAGGAGCCCGGGGAGGCAATGGAGGCCTCTGCGGCCAGGCCTCGGACTCTCCCCGGGGCTCTCTCGGGTCCCAGGCGCCCTCTCTCGCGCGGGGAGTGCCCACGCCGTCCCCTGAGCCCCGCAGGACGCCTGCATCCCGCCATAAGCGGCCCACCTCGTCCATGGAGCTGGGACACATGGGGCCGGGGTGCGAGCAACTGGCCTACGTGGCTGCAAACCCGCAGACCCCTCCGTCCCGTCCCCACCACTGCGAAGATCCCCCTGTTCTTCCATCCGTAAAGGGGTCCCCCTTTAGGGATGGAAGAACAGGGGGGAGTCCCCCAGGAGATGGCTTTTGTCCGAGCCGCGGCTGGGTGGTTTCGGGCCAAGAGGCGGGGCCGCGCAGGCGCAAGCAGACCCCACCCCAAGAGCATCCCTCCGGGCAACGTGCCCCCCCCTTGAGATATCAGGCCAGGTCCACAGGGTCCCTGGGCTGGGGTCAGAGTTAACGGAAGCCCTCCCTGCCACCCAGAGGACCGCGCGTTTTCCCGTGGACCACACTTGCCAGCCCATCTCCCACGCCGCCAGAGGCAGAGTGCCAGGGAAGAGCTAGGGACATGGGGCCGGGAAGAGGGGCCGGCCACGGTTCCCTGCCAGGTGGGGCGGTCCCGGGCGGGCGGGACCCACGCCCAGGGACCGGGTCTCCCTGGGGGTCTCGGGCCTGAGGACTGCCTCGGGGGCTAAGAGTCTCTCTTGGCTCAAACGGCCCCACCCTGCCCTGAGGCTGAAAACTTGGACCGAGACGCTTCTACTCTCTAATGTCTGGGCTGAACTTTGCGAGAAGGGACTGTGTGCGCTGCGACCTGGGTCCCACAGAGCTCGAACCCCCCCTGCCCGTGAAGGGATCCGCGGCCTGTGGTCCCTGGTGTCCGCAAAAGGCATTCACCTGCGGAGGACCTGGGCCCGGTGAGCGGGACCAGGCCCCACGGCAGGAGCCTGGGGAGGCCACTGGAGCCACGGGGGCCAGGGCTGGGCATTTTCCCGGGTGCTCTCTCGGGTCCCAGGCGCCCTCTCTCGCCCGGGGAGTGCCCACGCCGTCCCCTGACCCCCGCAGGACGCCTGCATCCCGCCATAAGCGGCCCACCTCGTCCATGGAGCTGGGACACATGGGGCCGGGGTGCGAGCAACGGGCCTACGTGGCTGCAAACCCGCAGACCTCTCCGTCCCGTCCCCACCACTGCGAAGATCCCCCTGTTCTTCCATCCGTAAAGGGGTCCCCCTTTACGGATGGAAGAACAGGGGGGAGGGCCCCAGGAGATGGCTTTTGTCCGAGCCGCGGCTGGGTGGTTGCGGGCCAAGAGGCGGGGCCGCGCAGGCGCAAGCAGGCCCCACCCCAAGAGCATCCCTCCGGGCAACGTGCCCCCCCCTTGAGATATCAGGCCAGGTCCACAGGGTCCCGGGGCTGGTGTCAGAGTTAACGGAAGCCCTCCCTGCCACCCAGAGGACCGCGCGTTTTCTCGTGGACCACACTTCCCAGCAGCTCTCCCACCCCCGCAGAGGCAGAGTGCCAGGAAAGAACTAGGGACCTGGTGCCTGGAAGAGGGGCCGGCCACGGTTCCGCGCCAGGTGGAGCGGTTCGGGGCGGGCGGGCGGGACCCTGGACCAAGGACCGGTTCTCCCTTGGGGAGTCTGGCCTGTGCCCCGCCTGGGAGGCTAAGAGCCTTGCTTTGCCTGCAAAGCCCCCACCCTGCCACAAGGCGGCAGACTTGGACCCAGCCGCTTCAACCCTCCAGTCTCTGCGGAACCACCCAAAAATGGAGTGTGACCGCTGTGACCTCAGTCCCCCAGAGCTCGAACCCCCACCTCTGTGAGGGAATCGGCGACCTCCTGTCCTTGGGGTCCGCAAAAGGCATTCACCTGCGGTGAACCTGGGCCTCGGGCGAGCACGGTCAGGCCCCATGGTAGGAGCCCGGGGAGGCAATGGAGGCCTCTGCGGCCAGGCCTCGGACTCTCCCCGGGGCTCTCTCGGGTCCCAGGCGCCCTCTCTCGCCCAGGGAGTGCCCACGTCGTCCCCTGACCCCCGCAGGACGCCTGCATCCCGCCATAAGCCGCCCACCTCGTCCATGGAGCTGGGACACATGGGGCCGGGATGCGAGAAACTGGCCTACGTGGCTGCAAACCCGCAGACCCCTCCGTCCCGTCCCCACCACTGCGAAGATCCCCCTGTTCTTCCATCCGTAAAGGGGTCCCCCTTTACGGATGGAAGAACAGGGGGGAGGCCCCCAGGAGATGGCTTTTGTCCGTGCCGCGGCTGGGTGTTTTCGGGCCAAGAGGCGGGGCCGCGCGGGCGCAAGCAGGCCCCACCCCAAGAGCATCCCTCCGGGCAACGTGCCCCCCCCTTGAGATATCAGGCCAGGTCCACAGGGTCCCTGGGCTGGTGTCAGAGTTAACGGAGGCCCTCCCTGCCACCCAGAGGACCGCGCGTTTTCCCGTGGACCACACTTGCCAGCCCGTCTCCCACCCCGCCATAGGCAGAGTGCCAGGGAAGAACTAGGGACCTGGTGCCTGGAAGAGGGGCCGGCCACGGTTCCGCGCCAGGTGGAGCGGTTCCGGGCGGGCGGGCGGGACCCTCGACCAAGACTGGTTCTCCCTTGGGGAGTCTGGCCTGTGCCCCGCCTGGGAGGCTAAGAGCCTTGCTTCGCCTGCAAAGCCCCCACCCTGCCACAAGGCAGCAGACTTGGACCCAGCCGCTTCAACCCTCCAGTCTCTGCGGAACCACCCAAAAATGGAGTGTGACCGCTGCGACCTCAGTCCCCCAGAGCTCGAACCCCCACCTCTGTGAGGGAATCGGCGACCTCCTGTCCTTGGCGTCCGCAAAAGGCATTCACCTGCGGTGAATCTGGGCCTCGGGCGAGCAAGGTCAGGCCCCATGGTAGGAGCCCGAGGAGGCAATGGAGGCCTCTGCGGCCAGGCCTCGGACTCTCCCCGGGGCTCTCTCGGGTCCCAGGAGCCCTCTCTCGCCCGGGGAGTGCCCACGCCGTCCCCTGAGCCCCGCAGGACGCCTGCATCCCGCCATAAGCGGCCCACCTCGTCCATGGAGCTGGGACACATGGGGCCGGGGTGCGAGCAACTGGCCTACGTGGCTGCAAACCCGCAGACCCCTCCGTCCCGTCCCCACCACTGCGAAGATCCCCCTGTTCTTCCATCCGTAAAGGGGTCCCCCTTTACGGATGGAAGAACAGGGGGGAGGCCCCCAGGAGATGGCTTTTGTCCGAGACGCGGCTGGGTTGTTTCGGGCCAAGAGGATGGGCCGCGCAGGCGCAAGCAGGCCCCACCCCAAGAGCATCCCTCCGGGCAACGTGCCCCCCCCTTGAGATATCAGGCCAGGTCCACAGGGTCCCTGGGCTGGTGTCAGAGTTAACGGAGGCCCTCCCTGCCACCCAGAGGACCGCGCGTTTTCCCGTGGACCACACTTGCCAGCCCGTCTCCCACCCCGCCAGAGGCAGAGTGCCAGGGAAGAGCTAGGGACATGGGGCCGGGAAGAGGGGCCGGCCACGGTTCCCGGCCAGGTGGGGCGGTCCCGAGCGGGCGGGACCCACGCCCAGGGACCGGGTCTCCCTGGGGGTCTCAGGCCTGAGACCTGCCTGGGGGGCTAAGAGTCTCTCTTGGCTCAAACGGCCCCACCCTGCCCCGAGGCGGAAAACTTGGACCGACACGCTTCTACTCTCTAAAGTCTGGGCTGAACTTTGCGAGAAGGGACTGTGTGCGCTGCGACCTGGGTCCCACAGAGCTCGAACCCCCCCTGCCCGTGAAGGTATCCGCGGCCTGTGGTCCCTGGTGTCCGCAAAAGGCATTCACCTGCGGAGAACCTGGGCCCCGGTGAGCGGGACCAGGCCCCACGGCAGGAGCCTGGGGAGGCCACTGGAGCCACGGGGGCCAGGGCTGGGCATTTTCCCGGGTGCTCTCTCGGGTCCCAGGCGCCCTCTCTCGCGCGGGGAGTGCCCACGCCGTCCCCTGACCCCCGCAGGACGCCTGCATCCCGCCATAAGCGGCCCACCTCGTCCATGGAGCTGGGACACATGGGGCCGGGGTGCGAGCAACTGGCCTACGTGGCTGCAAACCCTCAGACCCCTCCGTCCCGTCCCCACCACTGCGAAGATCCCCCTGTTCTTCCATCCGTAAAGGGGTCCCCCTTTACGGATGGAAGAACAGGGGGGAGGCCCCCAGGAGATGGCTTTTGTCCGAGCCGCGGCTGGGTGGTTTCGGGCCAAGAGGCGGGGCCGCGCAGGCGCAAGCAGGCCCCACCCCAAGAGCATCCATCCGGGCAACGTGCCCCCCCCTTGAGATATCAGGCCAGGTCCACAGGGTCCCTGGGCTGGTGTCAGAGTTAACGGAGGCCCTCCCTGCCACCCAGAGGACCGCGCGTGTTCCTGTGGACCACACTTGCCAGCCCGTCTCCCACCCCGCCATAGGCAGAGTGCCAGGGAAGAACTAGGGACCTGGTGCCTGGAAGAGGGGCCGGCCACGGTTCCGCGCCAGGTGGAGCGGTTCCGGGCGGGCGGGCGGGACCCTCGACCAAGGACCGGTTCTCCCTTGGGGAGTCTGGCCTGTGCCCCGCCTGGGAGGCTAAGAGCCTTGCTTCGCCTGCAAAGCCCCCACCCTGCCACAAGGCGGCAGACTTGGACCCAGCCGCTTCAACCCTCCAGTCTCTGCGGAACCACCCAAAAATGGAGTGTGACCGCTGTGACCTCAGTCCCCCAGAGCTCGAACCCCCACCTCTGTGAGGGAATCGGCGACCTCCTGTCCTTGGCGTCCGCAAAAGGCATTCACCTGCGGTGAACCTGGGCCTCGGGCGAGCACGGTCAGGCCCCAAGGTAGGAGCCCGGGGAGGCAATGGAGGCCTCTGCGGCCAGGCCTCGGACTCTCCCCGGGGCTCTCTCGGGTCCCAGGCGCCCTCTCTCGCCCGGGGAGTGCCCACGCCGTCCCCTGACCCCCGCAGGACGCCTGCATCCCGCCATAAGCGGCCCACCTCGTCCATGGAGCTGGGACACATGGGGCCGGGGTGCGAGCAACTGGCCTACGTGGCTGCAAACCCGCAGACCCCTCCGTCCCGTCCCCACCACTGCGAAGATCCCCCTGTTCTTCCATCCGTAAAGGGGTCCCCCTTTAGGGATGGAAGAACAGGGGGGAGTCCCCCAGGAGATGGCTTTTGTCGGTGCCGCGGCTGGGTGGTTTCGGGCGAAGAGGCGGGGCCGCGCAGGCGCAAGCAGGCCCCACCCCAAGAGCATCCCTCCGGGCAACGTGCCCCCCCCTTGAGATATCAGGCCAGGTCCACAGGGTCCCTGGGCTGGTGTCAGAGTTAACGGAGGCCCTCCCTGCCACCCAGAGGACCGCGCGTTTTCCCGTGGACCACACTTGCCAGCCCGTCTCCCACCCCGCCAGAGGCAGAGTGCCAGGGAAGAGCTAGGGACCTGGGGCCGAGAAGAGGGGCCGGCCACGGTTCCGGGCCACGTGGGGCGGTCCCGGGCGGGCGGGACCCACGCCCAGGGACCGGGTCTCCCTGGGGGTCTCGGGCCTGAGGACTGCCTGGGGGGCTAAGAGTCTCTCTTGGCTCAAACGGCCCCACCCTGCCCCGAGGCGGAAAACTTGGACCGAGACGCTTCTACTCTCTAAAGTCTGGGCTGAACTTTGCGAGAAGGGACTGTGTGCGCTGCGACCTGGGTCCCACAGAGCTCGAACCCCCCCTGCCCGTGAAGGGATCCGCGGCCTGTGGTCCCTGGTGTCCGCAAAAGGCATTCACCTGCGGAGGACCTGGGCCCCGGTGAGCGGGACCAGGCCCCACGGCAGGAGCCTGGGGAGGCCACTGGAGCCACGGGGGCCAGGGCTGGGCATTTTCCCGGGTGCTCTCTCGGGTCCCAGGCGCCCTCTCTCGCCCGGGGAGTGCCCACGCCGTCCCCTGACCCCCGCAGGACGCCTGCATCCCGCCATAAGCGGCCCACCTCCTCCATGGAGCTCGCACACATGGGGCCGGGGTGCGAGCAACTGGCCTACGTGGCAGCAAACCCGCAGACCCCTCCGTCCCGTCCCCACCACTGCGAAGATCCCCCTGTTCTTCCATCCGTAAAGGGGTCCCCCTTTACGGATGGAAGAACAGGGGGGAGTCCCCAAGGAGATGGCTTTTGTCCGAGCCGCGGCTGGGTGGTTTCGGGCCAAGAGGCGGGGCCGCGCAGGCGCAAGCAGGCCCCACCCCAAGAGCATCCATCCGGGCAACGTGCCCCCCCCTTGAGATATCAGGCCAGGTCCACAGGGTCCCTGGGCTGGTGTCAGAGTTAACGGAGGCCCTCCCTGCCACCCAGAGGACCGCGCGTTTTCCCGTGGACCACACTTGCCAGCCCGTCTCCCACCCCGCCAGAGGCAGAGTGCCAGGGAAGAGCTAGGGACCTGGGGCCGAGAAGAGGGGCCGGCCACGGTTCCGGGCCACGTGGGGCGGTCCCGGGCGGGCGGGACCCACGCCCAGGGACCGGGTCTCCCTGGGGGTCACGGGCCTGAGACCTGCCTGGGGGGCTAAGAGTCTCTCTTGGCTCAAACGGCCCCACCCTGCCCCGAGGCGGAAAACTTGGACCGAAACGCTTCTGCTCTCTAAAGTCTGGGCTGAACTTTGCGAGAAGGGACTGTGTGCGCTGCGACATGGGTCCCACAGAGCTCGAACCCCCACCTCTGTGAGCGAATCGGCGACCTCCTGTCCTTGGCGTCCGCAAAAGGCATTCACCTGCGGTGAACCTGGGCCTCGGGCGAGCACGGTCAGGCCCCAAGGTAGGAGCCCGGGGAGGCAATGGAGGCCTCTGCGGCCAGGCCTCGGACACTCCCCGGGGCTCTCTCGGGTCCCAGGCGCCCTCTCTCACCCGGGGAGTGCCCACGCCGTCCCCTGAGCCCGGCAGGACGCCTGCATCCCGCCATAAGCGGCCCACCTCGTCCATGGAGCTGGGACACATGGGGCCGGGGTGCGAGCAACTGGCCTACGTGGCTGCAAACCCGCAGACCCCTCCGTCCCGTCCCCACCACTGCGAAGATCCCCCTGTTCTTCCATCCGTAAAGGGGTCCCCCTTTACGGATGGAAGAACAGGGGGGAGTCCCCCAGGAGATGGCTTTTGTCGGTGCCGCGGCTGGGGGGTTTCGGGCCAAGAGGCGGGGCCGCGCAGGCGCAAGCAGGCCCCACCCCAAGAGCATCCCTCCGGGCAACGTGCCCCCCCCTTGAGATATCAGGCCAGGTCCACAGGGTCCCTGGGCTGGTGTCAGAGTTAACGGAGGCCCTCCCTGCCACCCAGAGGACCGCGCGTTTTTCCGTGGACCACACTTGCCAGCCCGTCTCCCACCCCGCCAGAGGCAGAGTGCCAGGGAAGAGCTAGGGACCTGGGGCCGAGAAGAGGGGCCGGCCACGGTTCCGGGCCACGTGGGGCGGTCCCGGGCGCGCGGGACCCACGCTCAGGGACCGGGTCTCCCTGGGGGAAACGGGCCTGAGACCTGCCTGGGGGGCTAAGAGTCTCTCTTGGCTCAAACGGCCCCACCCTGCCCCGAGGCGGAAAACTTGGACCGAAACGCTTCTACTCTCTAAAGTCTGGGCTGAACTTTGCGAGAAGGGACTGTGTGCGCTGCGACCTGGGTCCCACAGAGCTCGAACCCCCACCTCTGTGAGGGAATCGGCGACCTCCTGTGCTTGGCGTCCGCAAAAGGCATTCACCTGCGGTGAACCTGGGCCTCGGGCGAGCACGGTCAGGCCCCAAGGTAGGAGCCCGGGGAGGCAATGGAGGCCTCTGCGGCCAGGCTTCGGACTCTCCCCGGGGCTCTCTCGGGTCCCAGGCGCCCTCTCTCGCCCGGGGAGTGCCCACGCCGTCCCCTGACCCCCGCAGGACGCCTGCATCCCGCCATAAGCGGCCCACCTCGTCCATGGAGCTGGGACACATGGGGCCGGGGTGCGAGCAACTGGCCTACGTGGCTGCAAACCCGCAGACCCCTCCGTCCCGTCCCCACCACTGCGAAGATCCCCCTGTTCTTCCATCCGTAAAGGGGTCCCCCTTTACGGATGGAAGAACAGGGGGAGGCCCCCGGGAGATGGCTTTTGTCCGAGCCGCGGCTGGGTGGTTTCGGGCCAAGAGGCGGGGCCGCGCAGGCGCAAGCAGGCCCCACCCCAAGAGCATCCCTCCGGGCAACGTGCCCCCCCCCTTGAGATATCACGCCAGGTCCACAGGGTCCCTGGGCTGGTGTCAGAGTTAACGGAGGCCCTCCCTGCCACCCAGAGGACCGCGCGTTTTCCCGTGGACCACACTTGCCAGCCCGTCTCCCACCCCGCCAGAGGCAGAGTGCCAGGGAAGAGCTAGGGACAAGGGGCCGGGAAGAGGGGCCGGCCACGGTTCCGGGCCAGGTGGGGCGGTCCTCGGCGGGCGGGACCCACGCCCAGGGACCGGGTCTCCCTGGGGGTCTCGGGCCTGAGGACTGCCTGGGGGGCTAAGAGTCTCTCTTGGCTCAAACGGCCCCACCCTGCCCCGAGGCGGAAAAGTTGGACGGAGACGCTTCTACTCTCTAAAGTCTGGGCTTAACTTTGCGAGAAGGGACTGTGTGCGCTGCGACCTGGGTCCCAAAGAGCTCGAACCCCCCCTGCCCGTGAAGGGATCCGCGGCCTGTGGTCCCTGGTGTCCGCAAAAGGCATTCACCTGCGGAGGACCTGGGCCCGGTGAGCGGGACCAGGCCCCACGGCAGGAGCCTGGGGAGGCCACTGGAGCCAAGGGGGCCAGGGCTGGGCATTTTCCCGGGTGCTCTCTCGGGTCCCAGGCGCCCTCTCTCGCGCGGGGAGTGCCCACGCCGTCCCCTGACCCCCGCAGGACGCCTGCATCCCGCCATAAGCGGCCCACCTCGTCCATGGAGCTGGGACACATGGGGCCGGGGTGCGAGCAACTGGCCTACGTGGCTGCAAACCCGCAGACTCCTCCGTCCCGTCCCCACCACTGCGAAGATCCCCCTGTTCTTCCATCCGTAAAGGGGTCCCCCTTTACGGATGGAAGAACAGGGGGGAGGCCCCCAGGAGATGGCTTTTGTCCGAGCCGCGGCTGGCTGGTTTCGGGCCAAGAGGCGGGGCCGCGCAGGCGCAAGCAGGCCCCACCCCAAGAGCATCCCTCCGGGCAACGTGCCCCCCCCCTTGAGATATCAGGCCAGGTCCACAGGGTCCCTGGGCTGGTGTCAGAGGTAACGGAGGCCCTCCCTGCCACCCAGAGGACCGCGCGTTTTCCCGTGGACCTCACTTCCCAGCAGCTCTCCCACGCCCGCAGAGGCAGAGTGCCAGGGAAGAACTAGGGACCTGGTGCCTGGAAGAGGGGCCGGCCACGGTTCCGCGCCAGGTGGAGCGGTTCGGGGCGGGCGGGCGGGACCCTCGACCAAGGACCGGTTCTCCCTTGGGGAGTCTGGCCTGTGCCCCGCCTGGGAGGCTAAGAGCCTTGCTTCGCCTGCAAAGCCCCCACCCGGCCACAAGGCGGCAGACTTGGACCCAGCCGCTTCAATCCTCCAGTCTCTGCGGAACCACCCAAAAATGGAGTGTGACCGCTGCGACCTCAGTCCCCCAGAGCTCGAACCCCCACCTCTGTGAGGGAATCGGCGACCTCCTGTCCTTGGCGTCCGCAAAAGGCATTCACCTGCGGTGAACCTGGGCCTCGGGCGAGCACGGTCAGGCCCCATGGTAGGAGCCCGGGGAGAAAATGGAGGCCTCTGCGGCCAGGCCTCCTACTCTCCCCGGGGCTCTCTCGGGTCCCAGGCGCCCTCTCTCGCCGGGGGAGTGCCCACGCCGTCCCCTGACCCCCGCAGGACGCCTGCATCCCGCCATAAGCGGCCCACCTCGTCCATGGAGCTGGGACACATGGGGCCGGGGTGCGAGCAACTGGCCTACGTGGCTGCAAACCCGCAGACCCCTCCGTCCCGTCCCCACCACTGCGAAGATCCCCCTGTTCTTCCATCCGTAAAGGGGTCCCCCTTTACGGATGGAAGAACAGGGGGGAGGCCCCCAGGAGATGGCTTTTGTCCGAGCCGCGGCTGGCTGGTTTCGGGCCAAGAGGCGGGGCCGCGCAGGCGCAAGCAGGCCCCACCCCAAGAGCATCCCTCCGGGCAACGTGCCCCCCCCCTTGAGATATCAGGCCAGGTCCACAGGGTCCCTGGGCTGGTGTCAGAGTTAACGGAGGCCCTCCCTGCCACCCAGAGGACCGCGCGTTTTCCCGTGGACCTCACTTCCCAGCAGCTCTCCCACGCCCGCAGAGGCAGAGTGCCAGGGAAGAACTAGGGACCTGGTGCCTGGAAGAGGGGCCGGCCACGGTTCCGCGCCAGGTGGAGCGGTTCCGGGCGAGCGGGCGGGACCCTCGACCAAGGATCGGTTCTCCCTTGGGGAGTCTGGCCTGTGCCCGGCCTGGGAGGCTAAGAGCCTTGCTTCGCCTGCAAAGCCCCCACCCTGCCACAAGGCGGCAGACTTGGACCCAGCCGCTTCAACCCTCCAGTCTCTGCGGAACCACCCAAAAATGGACTGTGACCGCTGCGACCTCAGTCCCCCAGAGCTCGAACCCCCACCTCTGTGAGGGAATCGGCGACCTCCTGTCCTTGGCGTCCGCAAAAGGCATTCACCTGCGGTGAATCTGGGCCTCGGGCGAGCACGGTCAGGCCAAATGGTAGGAGCCCGGGGAGGCAATGGAGGCCTCTGCGGCCAGGCCTCGGACTCTCCCCGGGGCTCTCTCGGGTCCCAGGCGCCCTCTCTCGCCCGGGGAGTGCCCACGCCGTCCCCTGACCCCCGCAGGACGCCTGCATCCCGCCATAAGCGGCCCACCTCGTCCATGGAGCTGGGACACATGGGGCCGGGGTGCGAGCAACTGGCCTACGTGGCTGCAAACCCGCAGACCCCTCCGTCCCGTCCCCACCACTGCGAAGATCCCCCTGTTCTTCCATCCGTAAAGGGGTCCCCCTTTACGGATGGAAGAACAGGGGGGAGGCCCCCAGGAGATGGCTTTTGTCCGAGCCGCGGCTGGGTGGTTTCGGGCGAAGAGGCGGGGCCGCGCAGGCGCAAGCAGGCCCCACCCCAAGAGCATCCCTCCGGGCAACGTGCCCCCCCCTTGAGATATCAGGCCAGGTCCACAGGGTCCCTGGGCTGGTGTCAGAGTTAACGGAGGCCCTCCCTGCCACCCAGAGGACCGCGCGTTTTCCCGTGGACCACACTTGCCAGCCCGTCTCCCACCCCGCCATAGGCAGAGTGCCAGGGAAGAACTAGGGAACTGGTGCCTGGAAGAGGGGCCGGCCACGGTTCCGCGCCAGGTGGAGCGGTTCGGGGCGGGCGGGCGGGACCCTCGACCAAGGACCGGTTCTCCCTTGGGGAGTCTGGCCTGTGCCCCGCCTGGGAGGCTAAGAGCCTTGCTTCGCCTGCAAAGCCCCCACCCTGCCACAAGGCGGCAGACTTGGACCCAGCCGCTTCAATCCTCCAGTCTCTGCGGAACCACCCAAAAATGGAGTGTGACCGCTGCGACCTCAGTCCCCCAGAGCTCAAACCCCCACCTCTGTGAGGGAATCGGCGACCTCCTGTCCTTGGCGTCCGCAAAAGGCATTCACCTGCGGTGAACCTGGGCCTCGGGCGAGCACGGTCAGGCCCCATGGTAGGAGCCCGGGGAGGCAAAGGAGGCCTCTGCGGCCAGGCCTCCTACTCTCCCCGGGGCTCTCTCGGGTCCCAGGCGCCCTCTCTCGCCCGGGGAGTGCCCACGCCGTCCCCTGACCCCCGCAGGACGCCTGCATCCCGCCATAAGCGGCCCACCTCGTCCATGGAGCTGGGACACATGGGGCCGGGGTGCGAGCAACTGGCCTACGTGGCTGCAAACCCGCAGACCCCTCCGTCCCGTCCCCACCACTGCGAAGATCCCCCTGTTCTTCCATCCGTAAAGGGGTCCCCCTTTACGGATGGAAGAACAGGGGGGAGGCCCCCAGGAGATGGCTTTTGTCTGAGCCGCGGCTGGGTGGTTTCGGGCCAAGAGGAAGGGGCCGCGCAGGCGCAAGCAGGCCCCACCCCAAGAGCATCCCTCCGGGCAACGTGCCCCCCCCTTGAGATATCAGGCCAGGTCCACAGGGTCCCTGGGCTGGTGTCAGAGTTAACGGAGGCCCTCCCTGCCACCCAGAGGACCGCGCGTTTTCCCGTGGACCACACTTGCCAGCCCGTCTCCCACCCCGCCAGAGGCAGAGTGCAAGGGAAGAACTAGGGACCTGGGTCCGAGAAGAGGGGCCGGCCACGGTTCCGCGCCAGGTGGAGCGGTTCCGGGCGGGCGGTCGGGACCCTCGACCAAGGACCGGTTCTCCCTTGGGGAGTCTGGCCTGTGCCCCGCCTGGGAGGCTAAGAGCCTTGCTTCGCCTGCAAAGCCCCCACCCTGCCACAAGGCGGCAGACTTGGACCCAGCCGCTTCAACCCTCCAGTCTCTGCGGAACCACCCAAAAATGGAGTGTGACCGCTGCGACCTCAGTCCCCCAGAGCTCGAACCCCCACCTCTGTGAGGGAATCGGCGACCTCCTGTCCTTGGCGTCCGCAAAAGGCATTCACCTGCGGTGAACCTGGGCCTCGGGCGAGCACGGTCAGGCCCCATGGTAGGAGCACGGGGAGGCAATGGAGGCCTCTGCGGCCAGGCCTCGGACTCTCCCCGGGGCTCTCTCGGGTCCCAGGCGCCCTCTCTCGCCCGGGGAGTGCCCACGCCGTCCCCTGAGCCCCGCAGGACGCCTGCATCCCGCCATAAGCGGCCCACCTCGTCCATGGAGCTGGGACACATGGGGCCGGGGTGCGAGCAACTGGCCTACGTGGCTGCAAACCCGCAGACACCTCCGTCCCGTCCCCACCACTGCGAAGATCCCCCTGTTCTTCAATCCGTAAAGGGGTCCCCCTTTACGGATGGAAGAACAGGGGGGAGTCCCCCAGGAGATGGCTTTTGTCGGTGCCGCGGCTGGGGGGTTTCGGGCCAAGAGGCGGGGCCGCGCAGGCGCAAGCAGGCCCCACCCCAAGAGCATCCCTCCGGGCAACGTGCCCCCCCCTTGAGATATCAGGCCAGGTCCACAGGGTCCCTGGGCTGGTGTCAGAGTTAACGGAGGCCCTCCCTGCCACCCAGAGGACCGCGCGTGTTCCCGTGGACCACACTTGCCAGCCCGTCTCCCACCCCGCCATAGGCAGAGTGCCAGGGAAGAACTAGGGACCTGGTGCCTGGAAGAGGGGCCGGCCACGGTTCCGCGCCAGGTGGAGCGGTTCCGGGCGGGCGGGCGGGACCCTCGACCAAGGACCGGTTCTCCCTTGGGGAGTCTGGCCTGTGCCCCGCCTGGGAGGCTAAGAGCCTTGCTTCGCCTGCAAAGCCCCCACCCTGCCACAAGGCGGCAGACTTGGACCCAGCCGCTTCAACCCTCCAGTCTCTGCGGAACCACCCAAAAATGGAGTGTGACCGCTGCGACCTCAGTCCCCCAGAGCTCGAACCCCCACCTCTGTGAGGGAATCGGCGACCTCCTGTCCTTGGCGTCCGCAAAAGGCATTCACCTGCGGTGAATCTGGGCCTCGGGCGAGCACGGTCAGGCCCCATGGTAGGAGCCCGGGGAGGCAATGGAGGCCTCTGCGGCCAGGCCTCGGACTCTCCCCGGGGCTCTCTCGGGTCCCAGGCGCCCTCTCTCGCCCGGGGAGTGCCCACGCCGTCCCCTGAGCCCCGCAGGACGCCTGCATCCCGCCATAAGCGGCCCACCTCGTCCATGGAGCTGGGACACATGGGGCCGGGGTGCGAGCAACTGGCCTACGTGGCTGCAAACCCGCAGACCCCTCCGTCCCGTCCCCACCACTGCGAAGATGCCTCTGTTCTTCCATCCGTAAAGGCGTCCCCCTTTACGGATGGAAGAACAGGGGGGAGTCCCCCAGGAGATGGCTTTTGTCCGAGCCGCGGCTGGGTGGTTTCGGGCGAAGAGGCGGGGCCGCGCAGGCGCAAGCAGGCCCCACCCCAAGAGCATCCCTCCGGGCAACGTGCCCCCCCCTTGAGATATCAGGCCAGGTCCACAGGGTCCCTGGGCTGGTGTCAGAGTTAACGGAGGCCCTCCCTGCCACCCAGAGGACCGCGCGTTTTCCCGTGGACCACACTTGCCAGCCCGTCTCCCACCCCGCCATAGGCAGAGTGCCAGGGAAGAACTAGGGAACTGGTGCCTGGAAGAGGGGCCGGCCACGGTTCCGCGCCAGGTGGAGCGGTTCGGGGCGGGCGGGCGGGACCCTCGACCAAGGACCGGTTCTCCCTTGGGGAGTCTGGCCTGTGCCCCGCCTGGGAGGCTAAGAGCCTTGCTTCGCCTGCAAAGCCCCCACCCTGCCACAAGGCGGCAGACTTGGACCCAGCCGCTTCAATCCTCCAGTCTCTGCGGAACCACCCAAAAATGGAGTGTGACCGCTGCGACCTCAGTCCCCCAGAGCTCAAACCCCCACCTCTGTGAGGGAATCGGCGACCTCCTGTCCTTGGCGTCCGCAAAAGGCATTCACCTGCGGTGAACCTGGGCCTCGGGCGAGCACGGTCAGGCCCCATGGTAGGAGCCCGGGGAGGCAAAGGAGGCCTCTGCGGCCAGGCCTCCTACTCTCCCCGGGGCTCTCTCGGGTCCCAGGCGCCCTCTCTCGCCCGGGGAGTGCCCACGCCGTCCCCTGACCCCCGCAGGACGCCTGCATCCCGCCATAAGCGGCCCACCTCGTCCATGGAGCTGGGACACATGGGGCCGGGGTGCGAGCAACTGGCCTACGTGGCTGCAAACCCGCAGACCCCTCCGTCCCGTCCCCACCACTGCGAAGATCCCCCTGTTCTTCCATCCGTAAAGGGGTCCCCCTTTACGGATGGAAGAACAGGGGGGAGGCCCCCAGGAGATGGCTTTTGTCCGAGCCGCGGCTGGGTGGTTTCGGGCCAAGAGGAAGGGGCCGCGCAGGCGCAAGCAGGCCCCACCCCAAGAGCATCCCTCCGGGCAACGTGCCCCCCCCTTGAGATATCAGGCCAGGTCCACAGGGTCCCTGGGCTGGTGTCAGAGTTAACGGAGGCCCTCCCTGCCACCCAGAGGACCGCGCGTTTTCCCGTGGACCACACTTGCCAGCCCGTCTCCCACCCCGCCAGAGGCAGAGTGCCAGGGAAGAGCTAGGGACATGGGGCCGGGAAGAGGGGCCGGCCACGGTTCCGGGCCAGGTGGGGCGGTCCTCGGCGGGCGGGACCCACGCCCAGGGACCGGGTCTCCCTGGGGGTCTCGGGCCTGAGGACTGCCTGGGGGGCTAAGAGTCTCTCTTGGCTCAAACGGCCCCACCCTGCCCCGAGGCGGAAAAGTTGGACGGAGACGCTTCTACTCTCTAAAGTCTGGGCTTAACTTTGCGAGAAGGGACTGTGTGCGCTGCGACCTGGGTCCCAAAGAGCTCGAACCCCCCCTGCCCGTGAAGGGATCCGCGGCCTGTGGTCCCTGGTGTCCGCAAAAGGCATTCACCTGCGGAGGACCTGGGCCCGGTGAGCGGGACCAGGCCCCACGGCAGGAGCCTGGGGAGGCCACTGGAGCCACGGGGGCCAGGGCTGGGCATTTTCCCGGGTGCTCTCTCGGGTCCCAGGCGCCCTCTCTCGCGCGGGGAGTGCCCACGCCGTCCCCTGACCCCCGCAGGACGCCTGCATCCCGCCATAAGCGGCCCACCTCGTCCATGGAGCTGGGACACATGGGGCCGGGGTGCGAGCAACTGGCCTACGTGGCTGCAAACCCGCAGACTCCTCCGTCCCGTCCCCACCACTGCGAAGATCCCCCTGTTCTTCCATCCGTAAAGGGGTCCCCCTTTACGGATGGAAGAACAGGGGGGAGGCCCCCAGGAGATGGCTTTTGTCCGAGCCGCGGCTGGCTGGTTTCGGGCCAAGAGGCGGGGCCGCGCAGGCGCAAGCAGGCCCCACCCCAAGAGCATCCCTCCGGGCAACGTGCCCCCCCCCTTGAGATATCAGGCCAGGTCCACAGGGTCCCTGGGCTGGTGTCAGAGGTAACGGAGGCCCTCCCTGCCACCCAGAGGACCGCGCGTTTTCCCGAGGACCTCACTTCCCAGCAGCTCTCCCACGCCCGCAGAGGCAGAGTGCCAGGGAAGAACTAGGGACCTGGTGCCTGGAAGAGGGGCCGGCCACGGTTCCGCGCCAGGTGGAGCGGTTCGGGGCGGGCGGGCGGGACCCTCGACCAAGGACCGGTTCTCCCTTGGGGAGTCTGGCCTGTGCCCCGCCTGGGAGGCTAAGAGCCTTGCTTCGCCTGTAAAGCCCCCACCCGGCCACAAGGCGGCAGACTTGGACCCAGCCGCTTCAATCCTCCAGTCTCTGCGGAACCACCCAAAAATGGAGTGTGACCGCTGCGACCTCAGTCCCCCAGAGCTCGAACCCCCACCTCTGTGAGGGAATCGGCGACCTCCTGTCCTTGGCGTCCGCAAAAGGCATTCACCTGCGGTGAACCTGGGCCTCGGGCGAGCACGGTCAGGCCCCATGGTAGGAGCCCGGGGAGAAAATGGAGGCCTCTGCGGCCAGGCCTCCTACTCTCCCCGGGGCTCTCTCGGGTCCCAGGCGCCCTCTCTCGCCCGGGGAGTGCCCACGCCGTCCCCTGACCCCCGCAGGACGCCTGCATCCCGCCATAAGCGGCCCACCTCGTCCATGGAGCTGGGACACATGGGGCCGGGGTGCGAGCAACTGGCCTACGTGGCTGCAAACCCGCAGACCCCTCCGTCCCGTCCCCACCACTGCGAAGATCCCCCTGTTCTTCCATCCGTAAAGGGGTCCCCCTTTACGGATGGAAGAACAGGGGGGAGGCCCCCAGGAGATGGCTTTTGTCCGAGCCGCGGCTGGCTGGTTTCGGGCCAAGAGGCGGGGCCGCGCAGGCGCAAGCAGGCCCCACCCCAAGAGCATCCCTCCGGGCAACGTGCCCCCCCCCTTGAGATATCAGGCCAGGTCCACAGGGTCCCTGGGCTGGTGTCAGAGTTAACGGAGGCCCTCCCTGCCACCCAGAGGACCGCGCGTTTTCCCGTGGACCTCACTTCCCAGCAGCTCTCCCACGCCCGCAGAGGCAGAGTGCCAGGGAAGAACTAGGGACCTGGTGCCTGGAAGAGGGGCCGGCCACGGTTCCGCGCCAGGTGGAGCGGTTCCGGGCGAGCGGGCGGGACCCTCGACCAAGGATCGGTTCTCCCTTGGGGAGTCTGGCCTGTGCCCGGCCTGGGAGGCTAAGAGCCTTGCTTCGCCTGCAAAGCCCCCACCCTGCCACAAGGCGGCAGACTTGGACCCAGCCGCTTCAACCCTCCAGTCTCTGCGGAACCACCCAAAAATGGACTGTGACCGCTGCGACCTCAGTCCCCCAGAGCTCGAACCCCCACCTCTGTGAGGGAATCGGCGACCTCCTGTCCTTGGCGTCCGCAAAAGGCATTCACCTGCGGTGAATCTGGGCCTCGGGCGAGCACGGTCAGGCCAAATGGTAGGAGCCCGGGGAGGCAATGGAGGCCTCTGCGGCCAGGCCTCGGACTCTCCCCGGGGCTCTCTCGGGTCCCAGGCGCCCTCTCTCGCCCGGGGAGTGCCCACGCCGTCCCCTGACCCCCGCAGGACGCCTGCATCCCGCCATAAGCGGCCCACCTCGTCCATGGAGCTGGGACACATGGGGCCGGGGTGCGAGCAACTGGCCTACGTGGCTGCAAACCCGCAGACCCCTCCGTCCCGTCCCCACCACTGCGAAGATCCCCCTGTTCTTCCATCCGTAAAGGGGTCCCCCTTTACGGATGGAAGAACAGGGGGGAGGCCCCCAGGAGATGGCTTTTGTCCGAGCCGCGGCTGGGTGGTTTCGGGCGAAGAGGCGGGGCCGCGCAGGCGCAAGCAGGCCCCACCCCAAGAGCATCCCTCCGGGCAACGTGCCCCCCCCTTGAGATATCAGGCCAGGTCCACAGGGTCCCTGGGCTGGTGTCAGAGTTAACGGAGGCCCTCCCTGCCACCCAGAGGACCGCGCGTTTTCCCGTGGACCACACTTGCCAGCCCGTCTCCCACCCCGCCATAGGCAGAGTGCCAGGGAAGAACTAGGGAACTGGTGCCTGGAAGAGGGGCCGGCCACGGTTCCGCGCCAGGTGGAGCGGTTCGGGGCGGGCGGGCGGGACCCTCGACCAAGGACCGGTTCTCCCTTGGGGAGTCTGGCCTGTGCCCCGCCTGGGAGGCTAAGAGCCTTGCTTCGCCTGCAAAGCCCCCACCCTGCCACAAGGCGGCAGACTTGGACCCAGCCGCTTCAATCCTCCAGTCTCTGCGGAACCACCCAAAAATGGAGTGTGACCGCTGCGACCTCAGTCCCCCAGAGCTCAAACCCCCACCTCTGTGAGGGAATCGGCGACCTCCTGTCCTTGGCGTCCGCAAAAGGCATTCACCTGCGGTGAACCTGGGCCTCGGGCGAGCACGGTCAGGCCCCATGGTAGGAGCCCGGGGAGGCAAAGGAGGCCTCTGCGGCCAGGCCTCCTACTCTCCCCGGGGCTCTCTCGGGTCCCAGGCGCCCTCTCTCGCCCGGGGAGTGCCCACGCCGTCCCCTGACCCCCGCAGGACGCCTGCATCCCGCCATAAGCGGCCCACCTCGTCCATGGAGCTGGGACACATGGGGCCGGGGTGCGAGCAACTGGCCTACGTGGCTGCAAACCCGCAGACCCCTCCGTCCCGTCCCCACCACTGCGAAGATCCCCCTGTTCTTCCATCCGTAAAGGGGTCCCCGTTTACGGATGGAAGAACAGGGGGGAGGCCCCCAGGAGATGGCTTTTGTCCGAGCCGCGGCTGGGTGGTTTCGGGCCAAGAGGAAGGGGCCGCGCAGGCGCAAGCAGGCCCCACCCCAAGAGCATCCCTCCGGGCAACGTGCCCACCCCTTGAGATATCAGGCCAGGTCCACAGGGTCCCTGGGCTGGTGTCAGAGTTAACGGAGGCCCTCCCTGCCACCCAGAGGACCGCGCGTTTTCCCGTGGACCACACTTGCCAGCCCGTCTCCCACCCCGCCAGAGGCAGAGTGCAAGGGAAGAACTAGGGACCTGGGTCCGAGAAGAGGGGCCGGCCACGGTTCCGCGCCAGGTGGAGCGGTTCCGGGCGGGCGGGCGGGACCCTCGACCAAGGACCGGTTCTCCCTTGGGGAGTCTGGCCTGTGCCCCGCCTGGGAGGCTAAGAGCCTTGCTTCGCCTGCAAAGCCCCCACCCTGCCACAAGGCGGCAGACTTGGACCCAGCCGCTTCAACCCTCCAGTCTCTGCGGAACCACCCAAAAATGGAGTGTGACCGCTGCGACCTCAGTCCCCCAGAGCTCGAACCCCCACCTCTGTGAGGGAATCGGCGACCTCCTGTCCTTGGCGTCCGCAAAAGGCATTCACCTGCGGTGAACCTGGGCCTCGGGCGAGCACGGTCAGGCCCCATGGTAGGAGCACGGGGAGGCAATGGAGGCCTCTGCGGCCAGGCCTCGGACTCTCCCCGGGGCTCTCTCGGGTCCCAGGCGCCCTCTCTCGCCCGGGGAGTGCCCACGCCGTCCCCTGAGCCCCGCAGGACGCCTGCATCCCGCCATAAGCGGCCCACCTCGTCCATGGAGCTGGGACACATGGGGCCGGGGTGCGAGCAACTGGCCTACGTGGCTGCAAACCCGCAGACACCTCCGTCCCGTCCCCACCACTGCGAAGATCCCCCTGTTCTTCAATCCGTAAAGGGGTCCCCCTTTACGGATGGAAGAACAGGGGGGAGTCCCCCAGGAGATGGCTTTTGTCGGTGCCGCGGCTGGGGGGTTTCGGGCCAAGAGGCGGGGCCGCGCAGGCGCAAGCAGGCCCCACCCCAAGAGCATCCCTCCGGGCAACGTGCCCCCCCCTTGAGATATCAGGCCAGGTCCACAGGGTCCCTGGGCTGGTGTCAGAGTTAACGGAGGCCCTCCCTGCCACCCAGAGGACCGCGCGTGTTCCCGTGGACCACACTTGCCAGCCCGTCTCCCACCCCGCCATAGGCAGAGTGCCAGGGAAGAACTAGGGACCTGGTGCCTGGAAGAGGGGCCGGCCACGGTTCCGCGCCAGGTGGAGCGGTTCCGGGCGGGCGGGCGGGACCCTCGACCAAGGACCGGTTCTCCCTTGGGGAGTCTGGCCTGTGCCCCGCCTGGGAGGCTAAGAGCCTTGCTTCGCCTGCAAAGCCCCCACCCTGCCACAAGGCGGCAGACTTGGACCCAGCCGCTTCAACCCTCCAGTCTCTGCGGAACCACCCAAAAATGGAGTGTGACCGCTGCGACCTCAGTCCCCCAGAGCTCGAACCCCCACCTCTGTGAGGGAATCGGCGACCTCCTGTCCTTGGCGTCCGCAAAAGGCATTCACCTGCGGTGAATCTGGGCCTCGGGCGAGCACGGTCAGGCCCCATGGTAGGAGCCCGGGAAGGCAATGGAGGCCTCTGCGGCCAGGCCTCGGACTCTCCCCGGGGCTCTCTCGGGTCCCAGGCGCCCTCTCTCGCCCGGGGAGTGCCCACGCCGTCCCCTGAGCCCCGCAGGACGCCTGCATCCCGCCATAAGCGGCCCACCTCGTCCATGGAGCTGGGACACATGGGGCCGGGGTGCGAGCAACTGGCCTACGTGGCTGCAAACCCGCAGACCCCTCCGTCCCGTCCCCACCACTGCGAAGATGCCTCTGTTCTTCCATCCGTAAAGGCGTCCCCCTTTACGGATGGAAGAACAGGGGGGAGTCCCCCAGGAGATGGCTTTTGTCCGAGCCGCGGCTGGGTGGTTTCGGGCCAAGAGGCGGGGCCGCGCAGGCGCAAGCAGGCCCCACCCCAAGAGCATCCCTCCGGGCAACGTGCCCCCCCCTTGAGATATCAGGCCAGGTCCACAGGGTCCCTGGGCTGGTGTCAGAGTTAACGGAGGCCCTCCCTGCCACCCAGAGGACCGCGCGTGTTCCCGTGGACCACACTTGCCAGCCCGTCTCCCACCCCGCCATAGGCAGAGTGCCAGGGAAGAACTAGGGACCTGGTGCCTGGAAGAGGGGCCGGCCACGGTTCCGCGCCAGGTGGAGCGGTTCCGGGCGGGCGGGCGGGACCCTCGACCAAGGACCGGTTCTCCCTTGGGGAGTCTGGCCTGTGCCCCGCCTGGGAGGCTAAGAGCCTTGCTTCGCCTGCAAAGCCCCCACCCTGCCACAAGGCGGCAGACTTGGACCCAGCCGCTTCAACCCTCCAGTCTCTGCGGAACCACCCAAAAATGGAGTGTGACCGCTGCGACCTCAGTCCCCCAGAGCTCGAACCCCCACCTCTGTGAGGGAATCGGCGACCTCCTGTCCTTGGCGTCCGCAAAAGGCATTCACCTGCGGTGAATCTGGGCCTCGGGCGAGCACGGTCAGGCCCCATGGTAGGAGCCCGGGGAGGCAATGGAGGCCTCTGCGGCCAGGCCTCGGACTCTCCCCGGGGCTCTCTCGGGTCCCAGGCGCCCTCTCTCGCCCGGGGAGTGCCCACGCCGTCCCCTGAGCCCCGCAGGACGCCTGCATCCCGCCATAAGCGGCCCACCTCGTCCATGGAGCTGGGACACATGGGGCCGGGGTGCGAGCAACTGGCCTACGTGGCTGCAAACCCGCAGACCCCTCCGTCCCGTCCCCACCACTGCGAAGATGCCTCTGTTCTTCCATCCGTAAAGGGGTCCCCCTTTACGGATGGAAGAACAGGGGGGAGTCCCCCAGGAGATGGCTTTTGTCCGAGCCGCGGCTGGGTGGTTTCGGGCCAAGAGGAGGGGCCGCGCAGGCGCAAGCAGGCCCCACCCCAAGAGCATCCCTCCGGGCAACGTGCCCCCCCCTTGAGATATCAGGCCAGGTCCACAGGGTCCCTGGGCTGGTGTCAGAGTTAACGGAGGCCCTCCCTGCCACCCAGAGGACCGCGCGTTTTCCCGTGGACCACACTTGCCAGCCCGTCTCCCACCCCGCCAGAGGCAGAGTGCCAGGGAAGAGCTAGGGACATGGGGCCGGGAAGAGGGGCCGGCCACGGTTCCCGGCCAGGTGGGGCGGTCCCGGGCGGGCGGGACCCACGCCCAGGGACCGGGTCTCCCTGGGGGTCTCAGGCCTGAGACCTGCCTGGGGGGCTAAGAGTCTCTCTTGGCTCAAACGGCCCCACCCTGCCCCGAGGCGGAAAACTTGGACCGACACGCTTCTACTCTCTAAAGTCTGGGCTGAACTTTGCGAGAAGGGACTGTGTGCGCTGCGACCTGGGTCCCACAGAGCTCGAACCCCCCCTGCCCGTGAAGGGATCCGCGGCCTGTGGTCCCTGGTGTCCGCAAAAGGCATTCACCTGCGGAGAACCTGGGCCCCGGTGAGCGGGACCAGGCCCCACGGCAGGAGCCTGGGGAGGCCACTGGAGCCACGGGGGCCAGGGCTGGGCATTTTCCCGGGTGCTCTCTCGGGTCCCAGGCGCCCTCTCTCGCCCGGGGAGTGCCCACGCCGTCCCCTGACCCCCGCAGGACGCCTGCATCCCGCCATAAGCGGCCCACCTCGTCCATGGAGCTGGGACACATGGGGCCGGGGTGCGAGCAACTGGCCTACGTGGCTGCAAACCCTCAGACCCCTCCGTCCCGTCCCCACCACTGCGAAGATCCCCCTGTTCTTCCATCCGTAAAGGGGTCCCCCTTTACGGATGGAAGAACAGGGGGGAGGCCCCCAGGAGATGGCTTTTGTCCGAGCCGCGGCTGGGTGGTTGCGGGCCAAGAGGCGGGGCCGCGCAGGCGCAAGCAGGCCCCACCCCAAGAGCATCCCTTCGGGCAACGTGCCCCCCCCTTGAGATATCAGGCCAGGTCCACAGGGTCCCTGGGCTGGTGTCAGAGTTAACGGAGGCCCTCCCTGCCACCCAGAGGACCGCGCGTGTTCCTGTGGACCACACTTGCCAGCCCGTCTCCCACCCCGCCATAGGCAGAGTGCCAGGGAAGAACTAGGGACCTGGTGCCTGGAAGAGGGGCCAGCCACGGTTCCGCGCCAGGTGGAGCGGTTCCGGGCGGGCGGGCGGGACCCTCGACCAAGGACCGGTTCTCCCTTGGGGAGTCTGGCCTGTGCCCCGCCTGGGAGGCTAAGAGCCTTGCTTCGCCTGCAAAGCCCCCACCCTGCCACAAGGCGGCAGACTTGGACCCAGCCGCTTCAACCCTCCAGTCTCTGCGGAACCACCCAAAAATGGAGTGTGACCGCTGTGACCTCAGTCCCCCAGAGCTCGAACCCCCACCTCTGTGAGGGAATCGGCGACCTCCTGTCCTTGGCGTCCGCAAAAGTCATTCACCTGCGGTGAACCTGGGCCTCGGGCGAGCACGGTCAGGCCCCATGGTAGGAGCCCGGGGAGGCAATGGAGGCCTCTGCGGCCAGGCCTCGGACTCTCTCCGGGGCTCTCTCGGGTCCCAGGCGCCCTCTCTCGCCCAGGGAGTGCCCACGTCGTCCCCTGACCCCCGCAGGACGCCTGCATCCCGCCATAAGCCGCCCACCTCGTCCATGGAGCTGGGACACATGGGGCCGGGATGCGAGCAACTGGCCTACGTGGCTGCAAACCCGCAGACCCCTCCGTCCCGTCCCCACCACTGCGAAGATCCCCCTGTTCTTCCATCCGTAAAGGGGTCCCCCTTTACGGATGGAAGAACAGGGGGGAGGCCCCCAGGAGATGGCTTTTGTCCGAGCCGCGGCTGGGTGGTTTCGGGCCAAGAGGCGGGGCCGCGCAGGCGCAAGCAGGCCCCACCCCAAGAGCATCCCTCCGGGCAACGTGCCCCCCCCTTGAGATATCAGGCCAGGTCCACAGGGTCCCTGGGCTGGTGTCAGAGTTAACGGAGGCCCTCCCTGCCACCCAGAGGACCGCGCGTTTTCCCGTGGACCACACTTCCCAGCAGCATTCCCACCCCCGCAGAGGCAGAGTGCCAGGGAAGAGCTAGGGACCTGGTGCCTGGATGAGGGGCCGGCCACGGTTCCGCGCCAGGTGGAGCGGTTCGGGGCGGGCGGGCGGGACCCTCGACCAAGGACCGGTTCTCCCTTGGGGAGTCTGGCCTGTGCCCCGCCTGGGAGGCTAAGAGCCTTGCTTCGCCTGCAAAGCCCCCACCCTGCCACAAGGCGGCAGACTTGGACCCAGCCGCTTCAACCCTCCAGTCTCTGCGGAACCACCCAAAAATGGAGTGTGACTGCTGCGACCTCAGTCCCCCAGAGCTCGAACCCCCACCTCTGTGAGGGAATCGGCGACCTCCTGTCCTTGGCGTCCGCAAAAGGCATTCACCTGCGGTGAATCTGGGCCTCGGGCGAGCACGGTCAGGCCCCATGGTAGGAGCCCGGGGAGGCAATGGAGGCCTCTGCGGCCAGGCCTCGGACTCTCCCCGGGGCTCTCTCGGGGCCCAGGCGCCCTCTCTCGCACGGGGAGTGCCCACGCCGTCCCCTGAGCCCCGTAGGACGCCTGCATCCCGCCATAAGCGGCCCACCTCGTCCATGGAGCTGGGACACATGGGGCCGGGGTGCGAGCAACTGGCCTACGTGGCTGCAAACCCGCAGACCCCTCCGTCCCGTCCCCACCACTGCGAAGATGCCTCTGTTCTTCCATCCGTAAAGGGGTCCCCCTTTACGGATGGAAGAACAGGGGGGAGTCCCCCAGGAGATGGCTTTTGTCCGAGCCGCGGCTGGGTGGTTTCGGGCCAAGAGGCGGGGCCGCGCAGGCGCAAGCAGGCCCCACCCCAAGAGCATCCCTCCGGGCAACGTGCCCCCCCCTTGAGATATCAGGCCAGGTCCACAGGGTCCCTGGGCTGGTGTCAGAGTTAACGGAAGCTCTCCCTGCCACCCAGAGGACCGCGCGTTTTCCCGTGGACCACACTTCCCAGCAGTTCTCCCACCCCCGCAGAGGCAGAGTGCCAGGAAAGAACTAGGGACCTGGTGCCTGGAAGAGGGGCCGGCCACGGTTCCGCGCCAGGTGGAGCGGTTCGGGGCGGGCGGGCGGGACCCTCGACCAAGGACCGGTTCTCCCTTGGGGAGTCTGGCCTGTGCCCCGCCTGGGAGGCTAAGAGCCTTGCTTTGCCTGCAAAGCCCCCACCCTGCCACAAGGCGGCAGACTTGGACCCAGCCGCTTCAACCCTCCAGTCTCTGCGGAACCACCCAAAAATGGAGTGTGACCGCTGTGACCTAAGTCCCCCAGAGCTCGAACCCCCACCTCTGTGAGGGAATCGGCGACCTCCTGTCCTTGGGGTCCGCAAAAGGCATTCACCTGCGGTGAACCTGGGCCTCGGGCGAGCACGGTCAGGCCCCATGGTAGGAGCCCGGGGAGGCAATGGAGGCCTCTGCGGCCAGGCCTCGGACTCTCCCCGGGGCTCTCTCGGGTCCCAGGCGCCCTCTCTCGCCCAGAGAGTGCCCACGTCGTCCCCTGACCCCCGCAGGACGCCTGCATCCCGCCATAAGCCGCCCACCTCGTCCATGGAGCTGGGACACATGGGGCCGGGATGCGAGCAACTGGCCTACGTGGCTGCAAACCCGCAGACCCCTCCGTCCCGTCCCCACCACTGCGAACATCCCCCTGTTCTTCCATCCGTAAAGGGGTCCCCCTTTACGGATGGAAGAACAGGGGGGAGGCCCCCAGGAGATGGCTTTTGTCCGAGCCGCGGCTGGGTGTTTTCGGGCCAAGAGGCGGGGCCGCGCAGGCGCAAGCAGGCCCCACCCCAAGAGCATCCCTCCGGGCAACGTGCCGCCCCCATGAGATATCAGGCCAGGTCCACAGGGTCCCTGGGCTGGTGTCAGAGTTAACGGAGGCCCTCCCTGCCACCCAGAGGACCGCGCGTTTTCCCGTGGACCACACTTCCCAGCAACATTCCCACCCCCGCAGAGGCAGAGTGCCAGGGAAGAACTAGGGACCTGGTGCCTGGAAGAGGGGCCGGCCACGGTTCCGGGCCAGGTGGAGCGGTTCCGGGCGGGCGGGCGGGACCCTCGACCAAGACTGGTTCTCCCTTGGGGAGTCTGGCCTGTGCCCCGCCTGGGAGGCTAAGAGCCTTGCTTCGCCTGCAAAGCCCCCACCCTGCCACAAGGCGGCAGACTTGGACCCAGCCGCTTCAACCCTCCAGTCTCTGCGGAACCACCCAAAAATGGAGTGTGACCGCTGCGACCTCAGTCCCCCAGAGCTCGAACCCCCACCTCTGTGAGGGAATCGGCGACCTCCTGTCCTTGGCGTCCGCAAAAGGCATTCACCTGCGGTGAATCTGGGCCTCGGGCGAGCAAGGTCAGGCCCCATGGTAGGAGCCCGAGGAGGCAATGGAGGCCTCAGCGGCCAGGCCTCGGACTCTCCCCGGGGCTCTCTCGGGTCCCAGGAGCCCTCTCTCGCCCGGGGAGTGCCCACGCCGTCCCCTGAGCCCCGCAGGACGCCTGCATCCCGCCATAAGCGGCCCACCTCGTCCATGGAGCTGGGACACATGGGGCCGGGGTGCGAGCAACTGGCCTACGTGGCTGCAAACCCGCAGACCCCTCCGTCCCGTCCCCACCACTGCGAAGATCCCCCTGTTCTTCCATCCGTAAAGGGGTCCCCCTTTACGGATGGAAGAACAGGGGGGAGTCCCCCAGGAGATGGCTTTTGTCCGAGCCGCGACTGGGTGGTTTCGGGCCAAGAGGCGGGGCCGCGCAGGCGCAAGCAGGCCCCACCCCAAGAGCATCCCTCCGGGCAACGTGCCCCCCCCTTGAGATATCAGGCCAGGTCCACAGGGTCCCTGGGCTGGGGTCAGAGTTAACGGAAGCCCTCCCTGCCACCCAGAGGACCGCGCGTTTTCCCGTGGACCACACTTGCCAGCCCGTCTCCCTCGCCGCCAGAGGCAGGTGCCAGGGAAGAGCTAGGGACATGGGGCCGGGAAGAGGGGCCGGCCACGGTTCCGGGCCAGGTGGAGCGGTTCCGGGCGGGCGGGCGGGACCCTCGACCAAGGACCGGTTCTCCCTTGGGGAGTCTGGCCTGTGCCCCGCCTGGGAGGCTAAGAGCCTTGCTTCGCCTGCAAAGCCCCCACCCTGCCACAAGGCGGCAGACTTGGACCCAGCCGCTTCAACCCTCCAGTCTCTGCGGAACCACCCAAAAATGGAGTGTGACCGCTGCGACCTCAGTCCCCCAGAGCTCGAACCCCCACCTCTGTGAGGGAATCGGCGACCTCCTGTCCTTGGCGTCCGCAAAAGGCATTCACCTGCGGTGAACCTGGGCCTCGGGCGAGCACGGTCAGGCCCCATGGTAGGAGCCCGGGGAGGCAATGGAGGCCTCTGCGGCCAGGCCTCGGACTCTCCCCGGGGCTCTCTCGGGTCCCAGGCGCCCTCTCTCGCCCGGGGAGTGCCCACGCCGTCCCCTGAGCCCCGCAGGACGCCTGCATCCCGCCATAAGCGGCCCACCTCGTCCATGGAGCTGGGACACATGGGGCCGGGGTGCGAGCAACTGGCCTACGTGGCTGCAAACCCGCAGACCCCTCCGTCCCGTCCCCACCACTGCGAAGATCCCCCTGTTCTTCCATCCGTAAAGGGGTCCCCCTTTACGGATGGAAGAACAGGGGGGAGGCCCCCAGGAGATGGCTTTTGTCCGAGCCGCGGCTGGGTGGTTTCGGGCGAAGAGGCGGGGCCGCGCAGGCGCAAGCAGGCCCCACCCCAAGAGCATCCCTCCGGGCAACGTGCCCCCCCCTTGAGATATCAGGCCAGGTCCACAGGGTCCCTGGGCTGGTGTCAGAGTTAACGGAGGCCCTCCCTGCCACCCAGAGGACCGCGCGTTTTCCCGTGGACCACACTTGCCAGCCCGTCTCCCACCCCGCCAGAGGCAGAGTGCCAGGGAAGAGCTAGGGACATGGGGCCGGGAAGAGGGGCCGGCCACGGTTCCCGGCCAGGTGGGGCGGTCCCGGGCGGGCGGGACCCACGCCCAGGGACCGGGTCTCCCTGGGGGTCTCAGGCCTGAGACCTGCCTGGGGGGCTAAGAGTCTCTCTTGGCTCAAACGGCCCCACCCTGCCCCGAGGCGGAAAACTTGGACCGACACGCTTCTACTCTCTAAAGTCTGGGCTGAACTTTGCGAGAAGGGACTGTGTGCGCTGCGACCTGGGTCCCACAGAGCTCGAACCCCCCCTGCCCGTGAAGGGATCCGCGGCCTGTGGTCCCTGGTGTCCGCAAAAGGCATTCACCTGCGGAGAACCTGGGCCCCGGTGAGCGGGACCAGGCCCCACGGCAGGAGCCTGGGGAGGCCACTGGAGCCACGGGGGCCAGGGCTGGGCATTTTCCCGGGTGCTCTCTCGGGTCCCAGGCGCCTCTCTCGCCCGGGGAGTGCCCACGCCGTCCCCTGACCCCCGCAGGACGCCTGCATCCCGCCATAAGCGGCCCACCTCGTCCATGGAGCTGGGACACATGGGGCCGGGGTGCGAGCAACTGGCCTACGTGGCTGCAAACCCTCAGACCCCTCCGTCCCGTCCCCACCACTGCGAAGATCCCCCTGTTCTTCCATCCGTAAAGGGGTCCCCCTTTACGGATGGAAGAACAGGGGGGAGGCCCCCAGGAGATGGCTTTTGTCCGAGCCGCGGCTGGGTGGTTTCGGGCCAAGAGGCGGGGCCGCGCAGGCGCAAGCAGGCCCCACCCCAAGAGCATCCCTTCGGGCAACGTGCCCCCCCCTTTGAGATATCAGGCCAGGTCCACAGGGTCCCTGGGCTGGTGTCAGAGTTAACGGAGGCCCTCCCTGCCACCCAGAGGACCGCGCGTGTTCCCGTGGACCACACTTGCCAGCCCGTCTCCCACCCCGCCATAGGCAGAGTGCCAGGGAAGAACTAGGGACCTGGTGCCTGGAAGAGGGGCCAGCCACGGTTCCGCGCCAGGTGGAGCGGTTCCGGGCGGGCGGGCGGGACCCTCGACCAAGGACCGGTTCTCCCTTGGGGAGTCTGGCCTGTGCCCCGCCTGGGAGGCTAAGAGCCTTGCTTCGCCTGCAAAGCCCCCACCCTGCCACAAGGCGGCAGACTTGGACCCAGCCGCTTCAACCCTCCAGTCTCTGCGGAACCACCCAAAAATGGAGTGTGACCGCTGCGACCTCAGTCCCCCAGAGCTCGAACCCCCACCTCTGTGAGGGAATCGGCGACCTCCTGTCCTTGGCGTCCGCAAAAGGCATTCACCTGCGGTGAATCTGGGCCTCGGGCGAGCACGGTCAGGCCCCATGGTAGGAGCCCGGGGAGGCAATGGAGGCCTCTGCGGCCAGGCCTCGGACTCTCCCCGGGGCTCTCTCGGGTCCCAGGCGCCCTCTCTCGCCCGGGGAGTGCCCACGCCGTCCCCTGAGCCCCGCAGGACGCCTGCATCCCGCCATAAGCGGCCCACCTCGTCCATGGAGCTGGGACACATGGGGCCGGGGTGCGAGCAACTGGCCTACGTGGCTGCAAACCCGCAGACCCCTCCGTCCCGTCCCCACCACTGCGAAGATCCCCCTGTTCTTCCATCCGTAAAGGGGTCCCCCTTTACGGATGGAAGAACAGGGGGGAGGCCCCCAGGAGATGGCTTTTGTCCGAGCCGCGGCTGGGTGGTTTCGGGACAAGAGGCGGGGCCGCGCAGGCGCAAGCAGGCCCCACCCCAAGAGCATCCCTCCGGGCAACGTGCCCCCCCCTTGAGATATCAGGCCAGGTCCACAGGGTCCCTGGGCTGGTGTCAGAGTTAACGGAAGCCCTCCCTGCCACCCAGAGGACCGCGCGTTTTCCCGTGGACCACACTTCCCAGCAGTTCTCCCACCCCCGCAGAGGCAGAGTGCCAGGAAAGAACTAGGGACCTGGTGCCTGGAAGAGGGGCCGGCCACGGTTCCGCGCCAGGTGGAGCGGTTCGGGGCGGGCGGGCGGGAGCTCGACCAAGGACCGGTTCTCCCTTGGGGAGTCTGGCCTGTGCCCCGCCTGGGAGGCTAAGAGCCTTGCTTTGCCTGCAAAGCCCCCACCCTGCCACAAGGCGGCAGACTTGGACCCAGCCGCTTCAACCCTCCAGTCTCTGCGGAACCACCCAAAAATGGAGTGTGACCGCTGTGACCTAAGTCCCCCAGAGCTCGAACCCCCACCTCTGTGAGGGAATCGGCGACCTCCTGTCCTTGGGGTCCGCAAAAGGCATTCACCTGCGGTGAACCTGGGCCTCGGGCGAGCACGGTCAGGCCCCATGGTAGGAGCCCGGGGAGGCAATGGAGGCCTCTGCGGCCAGGCCTCGGACTCTCCCCGGGGCTCTCTCGGGTCCCAGGCGCCCTCTCTCGCCCAGAGAGTGCCCACGTCGTCCCCTGACCCCCGCAGGACGCCTGCATCCCGCCATAAGCCGCCCACCTCGTCCATGGAGCTGGGACACATGGGGCCGGGATGCGAGCAACTGGCCTACGTGGCTGCAAACCCGCAGACCCCTCCGTCCCGTCCCCACCACTGCGAACATCCCCCTGTTCTTCCATCCGTAAAGGGGTCCCCCTTTACGGATGGAAGAACAGGGGGGAGGCCCCCAGGAGATGGCTTTTGTCCGAGCCGCGGCTGGGTGTTTTCGGGCCAAGAGGCGGGGCCGCGCAGGCGCAAGCAGGCCCCACCCCAAGAGCATCCCTCCGGGCAACGTGCCCCCCCCATGAGATATCAGGCCAGGTCCACAGGGTCCCTGGGCTGGTGTCAGAGTTAACGGAGGCCCTCCCTGCCACCCAGAGGACCGCGCGTTTTCCCGTGGACCACACTTGCCAGCAACATTCCCACCCCCGCAGAGGCAGAGTGCCAGGGAAGAACTAGGGACCTGGTGCCTGGAAGAGGGGCCGGCCCCGGTTCCGCGCCAGGTGGAGCGGTTCCGGGCGGGCGGGCGGGACCCTCGACCAAGGACCGGTTCTCCCTTGGGGAGTCTGGCCTGTGCCCCGCCTGGGAGGCTAAGAGCCTTGCTTCGCCTGCAAAGCCCCCACCCTGCCACAAGGCGGCAGACTTGGACCCAGCCGCTTCAACCCTCCAGTCTCTGCGGAACCACCCAAAAATGGAGTGTGACCGCTGCGACCTCAGTCCCCCAGAGCTCGAACCCCCACCTCTGTGAGGGAATCGGCGACCTCCTGTCCTTGGCGTCCGCAAAAGGCATTCACCTGCGGTGAACCTGGGCCTCGGGCGAGCACGGTCAGGCCCCATGGTAGGAGCCCGGGGAGGCAATGGAGGCCTCTGCGGCCAGGCCTCGGACTCTCCCCGGGGCTCTCTCGGGTCCCAGGCGCCCTCTCTCGCCCGGGGAGTGCCCACGCCGTCCCCTGACCCCCGCAGGACGCCTGCATCCCGCCATAAGCGGCCCACCTCGTCCATGGAGCTGGGACACATGGGGCCGGGGTGCGAGCAACTGGCCTACGTGGCTGCAAACCCGCAGACCCCTCCGTCCCGTCCCCACCACTGCGAAGATCCCCCTGTTCTTCCATCCGTAAAGGGGTCCCCCTTTACGGATGGAAGAACAGGGGGGAGGCCCCCAGGAGATGGCTTTTGTCCGAGCCGCGGCTGGGTGGTTTCGGGCCAAGAGGCGGGGCCGCGCAGGCGCAAGCAGGCCCCACCCCAAGAGCATCCCTCCGGGCAACGTGCCCCCCCCTTGAGATATCAGGCCAGGTCCACAGGGTCCCTGGGCTGGTGTCAGAGTTAACGGAGGCCCTCCCTGCCACCCAGAGGACCGCGCGTTTTCCCGTGGACCACACTTCCCAGCAGCATTCCCACCCCCGCAGAGGCAGAGTGCCAGGGAAGAGCTAGGGACCTGGTGCCTGGATGAGGGGCCGGCCACGGTTCCGCGCCAGGTGGAGCGGTTCGGGGCGGGCGGGCGGGACCCTCGACCAAGGACCGGTTCTCCCTTGGGGAGTCTGGCCTGTGCCCCGCCTGGGAGGCTAAGAGCCTTGCTTCGCCTGCAAAGCCCCCACCCTGCCACAAGGCGGCAGACTTGGACCCAGCCGCTTCAACCCTCCAGTCTCTGCGGAACCACCCAAAAATGGAGTGTGACTGCTGCGACCTCAGTCCCCCAGAGCTCGAACCCCCACCTCTGTGAGGGAATCGGCGACCTCCTGTCCTTGGCGTCCGCAAAAGGCATTCACCTGCGGTGAATCTGGGCCTCGGGCGAGCACGGTCAGGCCCCATGGTAGGAGCCCGGGGAGGCAATGGAGGCCTCTGCGGCCAGGCCTCGGACTCTCCCCGGGGCTCTCTCGGGGCCCAGGCGCCCTCTCTCGCACGGGGAGTGCCCACGCCGTCCCCTGAGCCCCGTAGGACGCCTGCATCCCGCCATAAGCGGCCCACCTCGTCCATGGAGCTGGGACACATGGGGCCGGGGTGCGAGCAACTGGCCTACGTGGCTGCAAACCCGCAGACCCCTCCGTCCCGTCCCCACCACTGCGAAGATGCCTCTGTTCTTCCATCCGTAAAGGGGTCCCCCTTTACGGATGGAAGAACAGGGGGGAGTCCCCCAGGAGATGGCTTTTGTCCGAGCCGCGGCTGGGTGGTTTCGGGCCAAGAGGCGGGGCCGCGCAGGCGCAAGCAGGCCCCACCCCAAGAGCATCCCTCCGGGCAACGTGCCCCCCCCTTGAGATATCAGGCCAGGTCCACAGGGTCCCTGGGCTGGTGTCAGAGTTAACGGAGGCCCTCCCTGCCACCCAGAGGACCGCGCGTGTTCCCGTGGACCACACTTGCCAGCCCGTCTCCCACCCCGCCATAGGCAGAGTGCCAGGGAAGAACTAGGGACCTGGTGCCTGGAAGAGGGGCCGGCCACGGTTCCGCGCCAGGTGGAGCGGTTCCGGGCGGGCGGGCGGGACCCTCGACCAAGGACCGGTTCTCCCTTGGGGAGTCTGGCCTGTGCCCCGCCTGGGAGGCTAAGAGCCTTGCTTCGCCTGCAAAGCCCCCACCCTGCCACAAGGCGGCAGACTTGGACCCAGCCGCTTCAACCCTCCAGTCTCTGCGGAACCACCCAAAAATGGAGTGTGACCGCTGCGACCTCAGTCCCCCAGAGCTCGAACCCCCACCTCTGTGAGGGAATCGGCGACCTCCTGTCCTTGGCGTCCGCAAAAGGCATTCACCTGCGGTGAATCTGGGCCTCGGGCGAGCACGGTCAGGCCCCATGGTAGGAGCCCGGGGAGGCAATGGAGGCCTCTGCGGCCAGGCCTCGGACTCTCCCCGGGGCTCTCTCGGGTCCCAGGCGCCCTCTCTCGCCCGGGGAGTGCCCACGCCGTCCCCTGAGCCCCGCAGGACGCCTGCATCCCGCCATAAGCGGCCCACCTCGTCCATGGAGCTGGGACACATGGGGCCGGGGTGCGAGCAACTGGCCTACGTGGCTGCAAACCCGCAGACCCCTCCGTCCCGTCCCCACCACTGCGAAGATCCCCCTGTTCTTCCATCCGTAAAGGGGTCCCCCTTTACGGATGGAAGAACAGGGGGGAGGCCCCCAGGAGATGGCTTTTGTCCGAGCCGCGGCTGGGCGGTTTCGGGCCAAGAGGCGGGGCCGCGCAGGCGCAAGCAGGCCCCACCCCAAGAGCATCCCTCCGGGCAACGTGCCCCCCCCTTGAGATATCAGGCCAGGTCCACAGGGTCCCTGGGCTGGTGTCAGAGTTAACGGAAGCTCTCCCTGCCACCCAGAGGACCACGCGTTTTCCCGTGGACCACACTTCCCAGCAGTTCTCCCACCCCCGCAGAGGCAGAGTGCCAGGAAAGAACTAGGGACCTGGTGCCTGGAAGAGGGGCCGGCCACGGTTCCGCGCCAGGTGGAGCGGTTCGGGGCGGGCGGGCGGGACCCTCGACCAAGGACCGGTTCTCCCTTGGGGAGTCTGGCCTGTGCCCCGCCTGGGAGGCTAAGAGCCTTGCTTTGCCTGCAAAGCCCCCACCCTGCCACAAGGCGGCAGACTTGGACCCAGCCGCTTCAACCCTCCAGTCTCTGCGGAACCACCCAAAAATGGAGTGTGACCGCTGTGACCTAAGTCCCCCAGAGCTCGAACCCCCACCTCTGTGAGGGAATCGGCGACCTCCTGTCCTTGGGGTCCGCAAAAGGCATTCACCTGCGGTGAACCTGGGCCTCGGGCGAGCACGGTCAGGCCCCATGGTAGGAGCCCGGGGAGGCAATGGAGGCCTCTGCGGCCAGGCCTCGGACTCTCCCCGGGGCTCTCTCGGGTCCCAGGCGCCCTCTCTCGCCCAGAGAGTGCCCACGTCGTCCCCTGACCCCCGCAGGACGCCTGCATCCCGCCATAAGCCGCCCACCTCGTCCATGGAGCTGGGACACATGGGGCCGGGATGCGAGCAACTGGCCTACGTGGCTGCAAACCCGCAGACCCCTCCGTCCCGTCCCCACCACTGCGAACATCCCCCTGTTCTTCCATCCGTAAAGGGGTCCCCCTTTACGGATGGAAGAACAGGGGGGAGGCCCCCAGGAGATGGCTTTTGTCCGAGCCGCGGCTGGGTGTTTTCGGGCCAAGAGGCGGGGCCGCGCAGGCGCAAGCAGGCCCCACCCCAAGAGCATCCCTCCGGGCAACGTGCCGCCCCCATGAGATATCAGGCCAGGTCCACAGGGTCCCTGGGCTGGTGTCAGAGTTAACGGAGGCCCTCCCTGCCACCCAGAGGACCGCGCGTTTTCCCGTGGACCACACTTCCCAGCAACATTCCCACCCCCGCAGAGGCAGAGTGCCAGGGAAGAACTAGGGACCTGGTGCCTGGAAGAGGGGCCGGCCACGGTTCCGGGCCAGGTGGAGCGGTTCCGGGCGGGCGGGCGGGACCCTCGACCAAGACTGGTTCTCCCTTGGGGAGTCTGGCCTGTGCCCCGCCTGGGAGGCTAAGAGCCTTGCTTCGCCTGCAAAGCCCCCACCCTGCCACAAGGCGGCAGACTTGGACCCAGCCGCTTCAACCCTCCAGTCTCTGCGGAACCACCCAAAAATGGAGTGTGACCGCTGCGACCTCAGTCCCCCAGAGCTCGAACCCCCACCTCTGTGAGGGAATCGGCGACCTCCTGTCCTTGGCGTCCGCAAAAGGCATTCACCTGCGGTGAATCTGGGCCTCGGGCGAGCAAGGTCAGGCCCCATGGTAGGAGCCCGAGGAGGCAATGGAGGCCTCAGCGGCCAGGCCTCGGACTCTCCCCGGGGCTCTCTCGGGTCCCAGGAGCCCTCTCTCGCCCGGGGAGTGCCCACGCCGTCCCCAGAGCCCCGCAGGACGCCTGCATCCCGCCATAAGCGGCCCACCTCGTCCATGGAGCTGGGACACATGGGGCCGGGGTGCGAGCAACTGGCCTACGTGGCTGCAAACCCGCAGACCCCTCCGTCCCGTCCCCACCACTGCGAAGATCCCCCTGTTCTTCCATCCGTAAAGGGGTCCCCCTTTACGGATGGAAGAACAGGGGGGAGTCCCCCAGGAGATGGCTTTTGTCCGAGCCGCGACTGGGCGGTTTCGGGCCAAGAGGCGGGGCCGCGCAGGCGCAAGCAGGCCCCACCCCAAGAGCATCCCTCCGGGCAACGTGCCCCCCCCTTGAGATATCAGGCCAGGTCCACAGGGTCCCTGGGCTGGGGTCAGAGTTAACGGAAGCCCTCCCTGCCACCCAGAGGACCGCGCGTTTTCCCGTGGACCACACTTGCCAGCCCGTCTCCCTCGCCGCCAGAGGCAGGTGCCAGGGAAGAGCTAGGGACATGGGGCCGGGAAGAGGGGCCGGCCACGGTTCCGGGCCAGGTGGAGCGGTTCCGGGCGGGCGGGCGGGACCCTCGACCAAGGACCGGTTCTCCCTTGGGGAGTCTGGCCTGTGCCCCGCCTGGGAGGCTAAGAGCCTTGCTTCGCCTGCAAAGCCCCCACCCTGCCACAAGGCGGCAGACTTGGACCCAGCCGCTTCAACCCTCCAGTCTCTGCGGAACCACCCAAAAATGGAGTGTGACCGCTGCGACCTCAGTCCCCCAGAGCTCGAACCCCCACCTCTGTGAGGGAATCGGCGACCTCCTGTCCTTGGCGTCCGCAAAAGGCATTCACCTGCGGTGAACCTGGGCCTCGGGCGAGCACGGTCAGGCCCCATGGTAGGAGCCCGGGGAGGCAATGGAGGCCTCTGCGGCCAGGCCTCGGAATCTCCCCGGGGCTCTCTCGGGTCCCAGGCGCCCTCTCTCGCCCGGGGAGTGCCCACGCCGTCCCCTGAGCCCCGCAGGACGCCTGCATCCCGCCATAAGCGGCCCACCTCGTCCATGGAGCTGGGACACATGGGGCCGGGGTGCGAGCAACTGGCCTACGTGGCTGCAAACCCGCAGACCCCTCCGTCCCGTCCCCACCACTGCGAAGATCCCCCTGTTCTTCCATCCGTAAAGGGGTCCCCCTTTACGGATGGAAGAACAGGGGGGAGGCCCCCAGGAGATGGCTTTTGTCCGAGCCGCGGCTGGGTGGTTTCGGGCGAAGAGGCGGGGCCGCGCAGGCGCAAGCAGGCCCCACCCCAAGAGCATCCCTCCGGGCAACGTGCCCCCCCCTTGAGATATCAGGCCAGGTCCACAGGGTCCCTGGGCTGGTGTCAGAGTTAACGGAGGCCCTCCCTGCCACCCAGAGGACCGCGCGTTTTCCCGTGGACCACACTTGCCAGCCCGTCTCCCACCCCGCCAGAGGCAGAGTGCCAGGGAAGAGCTAGGGACATGGGGCCGGGAAGAGGGGCCGGCCACGGTTCCCGGCCAGGTGGGGCGGTCCCGGGCGGGCGGGACCCACGCCCAGGGACCGGGTCTCCCTGGGGGTCTCAGGCCTGAGACCTGCCTGGGGGGCTAAGAGTCTCTCTTGGCTCAAACGGCCCCACCCTGCCCCGAGGCGGAAAACTTGGACCGACACGCTTCTACTCTCTAAAGTCTGGGCTGAACTTTGCGAGAAGGGACTGTGTGCGCTGCGACCTGGGTCCCACAGAGCTCGAACCCCCCCTGCCCGTGAAGGGATCCGCGGCCTGTGGTCCCTGGTGTCCGCAAAAGGCATTCACCTGCGGAGAACCTGGGCCCCGGTGAGCGGGACCAGGCCCCACGGCAGGAGCCTGGGGAGGCCACTGGAGCCACGGGGGCCAGGGCTGGGCATTTTCCCGGGTGCTCTCTCGGGTCCCAGGCGCCTCTCTCGCCCGGGGAGTGCCCACGCCGTCCCCTGACCCCCGCAGGACGCCTGCATCCCGCCATAAGCGGCCCACCTCGTCCATGGAGCTGGGACACATGGGGCCGGGGTGCGAGCAACTGGCCTACGTGGCTGCAAACCCTCAGACCCCTCCGTCCCGTCCCCACCACTGCGAAGATCCCCCTGTTCTTCCATCCGTAAAGGGGTCCCCCTTTACGGATGGAAGAACAGGGGGGAGGCCCCCAGGAGATGGCTTTTGTCCGAGCCGCGGCTGGGTGGTTTCGGGCCAAGAGGCGGGGCCGCGCAGGCGCAAGCAGGCCCCACCCCAAGAGCATCCCTTCGGGCAACGTGCCCCCCCCTTGAGATATCAGGCCAGGTCCACAGGGTCCCTGGGCTGGTGTCAGAGTTAACGGAGGCCCTCCCTGCCACCCAGAGGACCGCGCGTGTTCCTGTGGACCACACTTGCCAGCCCGTCTCCCACCCCGCCATAGGCAGAGTGCCAGGGAAGAACTAGGGACCTGGTGCCTGGAAGAGGGGCCAGCCACGGTTCCGCGCCAGGTGGAGCGGTTCCGGGCGGGCGGGCGGGACCCTCGACCAAGGACCGGTTCTCCCTTGGGGAGTCTGGCCTGTGCCCCGCCTGGGAGGCTAAGAGCCTTGCTTCGCCTGCAAAGCCCCCACCCTGCCACAAGGCGGCAGACTTGGACCCAGCCGCTTCAACCCTCCAGTCTCTGCGGAACCACCCAAAAATGGAGTGTGACCGCTGTGACCTCAGTCCCCCAGAGCTCGAACCCCCACCTCTGTGAGGGAATCGGCGACCTCCTGTCCTTGGCGTCCGCAAAAGTCATTCACCTGCGGTGAACCTGGGCCTCGGGCGAGCACGGTCAGGCCCCATGGTAGGAGCCCGGGGAGGCAATGGAGGCCTCTGCGGCCAGGCCTCGGACTCTCTCCGGGGCTCTCTCGGGTCCCAGGCGCCCTCTCTCGCCCGGGGAGTGCCCACGTCGTCCCCTGACCCCCGCAGGACGCCTGCATCCCGCCATAAGCGGCCCACCTCGTCCATGGAGCTGGGACACATGGGGCCGGGGTGCGAGCAACTGGCCTACGTGGCTGCAAACCCGCAGACCCCTCCGTCCCGTCCCCACCACTGCGAAGATCCCCCTGTTCTTCCATCCGTAAAGGGGTCCCCCTTTACGGATGGAAGAACAGGGGGGAGTCCCCCAGGAGATGGCTTTTGTCCGAGCCGCGGCTGGGTGGTTTCGGGCCAAGAGGCAAGGCCGCGCAGGCGCAAGCAGGCCCCACCCCAAGAGCATCCCTCCGGGCAACGTGCCCCCCCCTTGAGATATCAGGCCAGGTCCACAGGGTCCCTGGGCTGGTGTCAGAGTTAACGGAGGCCCTCCCTGCCACCCAGAGGACCGCGCGTTTTTCCGTGGACCACACTTGCCAGCCCGTCTCCCACCCCGCCAGAGGCAGAGTGCCAGGGAAGAGCTAGGGACCTGGGGCCGAGAAGAGGGGCCGGCCATGGTTCCGGGCCACGTGGGGCGGTCCCGGGCGCGCGGGACCCACGCTCAGGGAACGGGTCTCCCTGGGGGTCACGGGCCTGAGACCTGCCTGGGGGGCTAAGAGTCTCTCTTGGCTCAAACGGCCCCACCCTGCCCCGAGGCGGAAAACTTGGACCGAAACGCTTCTACTCTCTAAAGTCTGGGCTGAACTTTGCGAGAAGGGACTGTGTGCGCTGCGACCTGGGTCCCAAAGAGCTCGAACCCCCCCTGCCCGTGAAGGGATCCGCGGCCTGTGGTCCCTGGTGTCCGCAAAAGGCATTCACCTGCGGAGGACCTGGGCCCGGTGAGCGGGACCAGGCCCCACGGCAGGAGCCTGGGGAGGCCACTGGAGCCACGGGGGCCAGGGCTGGGCATTTTCCCGGGTGCTCTCTCGGGTCCCAGGCGCCCTCTCTCGCCCGGGGAGTGCCCACGCCGTCCCCTGACCCCCGCAGGACGCCTGCATCCCGCCATAAGCGGCCCACCTCGTCCATGGAGCTGGGACACATGGGGCCGGGGTGCGAGCAACTGGCCTACGTGGCTGCAAACCCGCAGACCCCTCCGTCCCGTCCCCACCACTGCGAAGATCCCCCTGTTCTTCCATCCGTAAAGGGGTCCCCCTTTACGGATGGAAGAACAGGGGGGAGGCCCCCAGGAGATGGCTTTTGTCCGAGCCGCGGCTGGGTGGTTTCGGGCCAAGAGGCGGGGCCGCGCAGGCGCAAGCAGGCCCCACCCCAAGAGCATCCCTCCGGGCAACGTGCCCCCCCCCTTGAGATATCAGGCCAGGTCCACAGGGTCCCTGGGCTGGTGTCAGAGTTAACGGAGGCCCTCCCTGCCACCCAGAGGACCGCGCGTTTTCCCGTGGACCACACTTCCCAGCAGCTCTCCCACGCCCGCAGAGGCAGAGTGCCAGGGAAGAACTAGGGACCTGGTGCCTGGAAGAGGGGCCGGCCACGGTTCCGCGCCAGGTGGAGCGGTTCCGGGCGAGCGGGCGGGACCCTCGACCAAGGATCGGTTCTCCCTTGGGGAGTCTGGCCTGTGCCCGGCCTGGGAGGCTAAGAGCCTTGCTTCGCCTGCAAAGCCCCCACCCTGCCACAAGGCGGCAGACTTGGACCCAGCCGCTTCAACCCTCCAGTCTCTGCGGAACCACCCAAAAATGGACTGTGACCGCTGCGACCTCAGTCCCCCAGAGCTCGAACCCCCACCTCTGTGAGGGAATCGGCGACCTCCTGTCCTTGGCGTCCGCAAAAGGCATTCACCTGCGGTGAATCTGGGCCTCGGGCGAGCACGGTCAGGCCAAATGGTAGGAGCGCGGGGAGGCAATGGAGGCCTCTGCGGCCAGGCCTCGGACTCTCCCCGGGGCTCTCTCGGGTCCCAGGCGCCCTCTCTCGCCCGGGGAGTGCCCACGCCGTTCCATGACCCCCGCAGGACGCCTGCATCCCGCCATAAGCGGCCCACCTCGTCCATGGAGCTGGGACACATGGGGCCGGGGTGCGAGCAACTGGCCTACGTGGCTGCAAACCCGCAGACCCCTCCGTCCCGTCCCCACCACTGCGAAGATCCCCCTGTTCTTCCATCCGTAAAGGGGTCCCCCTTTACGGATGGAAGAACAGGGGGGAGGCCCCCAGGAGATGGCTTTTGTCCGAGCCGCGGCTGGGTGGTTTCGGGCGAAGAGGCGGGGCCGCGCAGGCGCAAGCAGGCCCCACCCCAAGAGCATCCCTCCGGGCAACGTGCCCCCCCCTTGAGATATCAGGCCAGGTCCACAGGGTCCCTGGGCTGGTGTCAGAGTTAACGGAGGCCCTCCCTGCCACCCAGAGGACCGCGCGTTTTCCCGTGGACCACACTTGCCAACCCGTCTCCCACCCCCCCATAGGCAGAGTGCCAGGGAAGAACTAGGGAACTGGTGCCTGGAAGAGGGGCCGGCCACGGTTCCGCGCCAGGTGGAGCGGTTCGGGGCGGGCGGGCGGGACCCTCGACCAAGGACCGGTTCTCCCTTGGGGAGTCTGGCCTGTGCCCCGCCTGGGAGGCTAAGAGCCTTGCTTCGCCTGCAAAGCCCCCACCCTGCCACAAGGCGGCAGACTTGGACCCAGCCGCTTCAATCCTCCAGTCTCTGCGGAACCACCCAAAAATGGAGTGTGACCGCTGCGACCTCAGTCCCCCAGAGCTCGAACCCCCACCTCTGTGAGGGAATCGGCGACCTCCTGTCCTTGGCGTCCGCAAAAGGCATTCACCTGCGGTGAACCTGGGCCTCGGGCGAGCACGGTCAGGCCCCATGGTAGGAGCCCGGGGAGGCAATGGAGGCCTCTGCGGCCAGGCCTCCTACTCTCCCCGGGGCTCTCTCGGGTCCCAGGCGCCCTCTCTCGCCCGGGGAGTGCCCACGCCGTCCCCTGAGCCCCGCAGGACGCCTGCATCCCGCCATAAGCGGCCCACCTCGTCCATGGAGCTGGGACACATGGGGCCGGGGTGCGAGCAACTGGCCTACGTGGCTGCAAACCCGCACACCCCTCCGTCCCGTCCCCACCACTGCGAAGATCCCCCTGTTCTTCCATCCGTAAAGGGGTCCCCCTTTACGGATGGAAGAACAGGGGGGAGGCCCCCAAGAGATGGCTTTTGTCCGAGCCGCGGCTGGGTGGTTTCGGGCCAAGAGGCGGGGCCGCGCAGGCGCAAGCAGGCCCCACCCCAAGAGCATCCCTCCGGGCAACGTGCCCCCCCCTTGAGATATCAGGCCAGGTCCACAGGGTCCCTGGGCTGGTGTCAGAGTTAACGGAAGCCCTACCTGCCACCCAGAGGACCGCGCGTTTTCCCGTGGACCACACTTGCCAGCCCGTCTCCCACCCCGCCAGAGTCAGAGTGCCAGGGAAGAGCTAGGGACATGGGGCCGGGAAGAGGGGCCGGCCACGGTTCCCGGCCAGGTGGGGCGGTCCCGGGCGGGCGGGACCCACGCCCAGGGACCGGGTCTCCCTGGGGGTCTCGGGCCTGAGGAATGCCTGGGGGGCTAAGAGTCTCTCTTGGCTCAAACGGCCCAACCCTGCCCCGAGGCGGAAAACTTGGACCGAGACGCTTCTACTCTCTAATGTCTGGGCTGAACTTTGCGAGAAGGGACTGTTTGCGCTGCGACCTGGGTCCCACAGAGCTCGAACCCCCCCTGCCCGTGAAGGGATCCGCGGCCTGTGGTCCCTGGTGTCCGCAAAAGGCATTCACCTGCGGAGGACCTGGGCCCGGTGAGCGGGACCAGGCCCCACGGCAGGAGCCTGGGGAGGCCACTGGAGCCACGGGGGCTAGGGCTGGGCATTTTCCCGGGTGCTCTCTCGGGTCCCAGGCGCCCTCTCTCGCCCGGGGAGTGCCCACGCCGTCCCCTGACCCCCGCAGGACGCCTGCATCCCGCCATAAGCGGCCCACCTCGTCCATGGAGCTGGAACACATGGGGCCGGGGTGCGAGCAACTGGCCTACGTGGCTGCAAACCCGCAGACCCCTCCGTCCCGTCCCCACCACTGCGAAGATCCCCCTGTTCTTCCATCCGTAAAGGGGTCCCCCTTTACGGCTGGAAGAACAGGGGTGAGTCCCTGAGTAGATGGCTTTTGTCCGAGCCGCGGCTGGCTGGTTTCGGGCCAAGAGGCGGGGCCGCGCAGGCGCAAGCAGGCCCCACCCCAAGAGCATCCCTCCGGGCAACGTGCCCCCCCCTTGAGATATCAGGCCAGGTCCACAGGGTCCCTGGGCTGGTGTCAGAGTTAACGGAGGCCCTCCCTGCCACCCAGAGGACCGCGCGTTTTCCCGTGGACCACACTTGCCAGCCCGTCTCCCACCCCGCCATAGGCAGAGTGCAAGGGAAGAACTAGGGACCTGGGGCCGAGAAGAGGGGCCGGCCACGGTTCCGCGCCAGGTGGAGCGGTTCCGGGCGGGCGGGCGGGACCCTCGACCAAGGACCGGTTCTCCCTTGGGGAGTCTGGCCTGTGCCCCGCCTGGGAGGCTAAGAGCCTTGCTTCGCCTGCAAAGCCCCCACCCTGCCACAAGGCGGCAGACTTGGACCCAGCCGCTTCAACCCTCCAGTCTCTGCGGAACCACCCAAAAATGGAGTGTGACCGCTGCGACCTCAGTCCCCCAGAGCTCGAACCCCCACCTCTGTGAGGGAATCGGCGACCTCCTGTCCTTGGCGTCCGCAAAAGGCATTCACCTGCGGTGAACCTGGGCCTCGGGCGAGCACGGTCAGGCCCCATGGTAGGAGCACGGGGAGGCAATGGAGGCCTCTGCGGCCAGGCCTCGGACTCTCCCCGGGGCTCTCTCGGGTCCCAGGCGCCCTCTCTCGCCCGGGGAGTGCCCACGCCGTCCCCTGAGCCCCGCAGGACGCCTGCATCCCGCCATAAGCGGCCCACCTCGTCCATGGAGCTGGGACACATGGGGCCGGGGTGCGAGCAACTGGCCTACGTGGCTGCAAACCCGCAGACCCCTCCGTCCCGTCCCCACCACTGCGAAGATCCCCCTGTTCTTCCATCCGTAAAGGGGTCCCCCTTTACGGATGGAAGAACAGGGGGGAGGCCCCCAGGACATGTCTTTTGTCCGTGCCGCGGCTGGGTCGTTTCGGGCCAAGAGGCGGGGCCGCGCAGGCGCAAGCAGGCCCCACCCCAAGAGCATCCCTCCGGGCAACGTGCCCCCCCCTTGAGATATCAGGCCAGGTCCACAGGGTCCCTGGGCTGGTGTCAGAGTTAACGGAGGCCCTCCCTGCCACCCAGAGGACCGCGCGTTTTCCCGTGGACCACACTTGCCAGCCCGTCTCCCACCCCTAGAGGCAGAGTGCCAGGGAAGAGCTAGGGACATGGGGCCGGGAAGAGGGGCCGGCCACGGTTCCCGGCCAGGTGGGGCGGTCCCGGGCGGGCGGGACCCACGCCCAGGGACCGGGTCTCCCTGGGGGTCTCAGGCCTGAGACCTGCCTGGGGGGCTAAGAGTCTCTCTTGGCTCAAACGGCCCCACCCTGCCCCGAGGCGGAAAACTTGGACCGACACGCTTCTACTCTCTAAAGTCTGGGCTGAACTTTGCGAGAAGGGACTGTGTGCGCTGCGACCTGGGTCCCACAGAGCTCGAACCCCCCCTGCCCGTGAAGGGATCAGCGGCCTGTGGTCCCTGGTGTCCGCAAAAGGCATTCACCTGCGGAGAACCTGGGCCCCGGTGAGCGGGACCAGGCCCCACGGCAGGAGCCTGGGGAGGCCACTGGAGCCACGGGGGCCAGGGCTGGGCATTTTCCCGGGTGCTCTCTCGGGTCCCAGGCGCCCTCTCTCGCCCGGGGAGTGCCCACGCCGTCCCCTGACCCCCGCAGGACGCCTGCATCCCGCCATAAGCGGCCCACCTCGTCCATGGAGCTGGGACACATGGGGCCGGGGTGCGAGCAACTGGCCTACGTGGCTGCAAACCCGCAGACCCCTCCGTCCCGTCCCCACCACTGCGAAGATCCCCCTGTTCTTCCATCCGTAAAGGGGTCCCCCTTTACGGATGGAAGAACAGGGGCGAGGCCCCCAGGAGATGGCTTTTGTCCGAGCCGCGGCTGGGTGGTTTCGGGCCAAGAGGCGGGGCCGCGCAGGCGCAAGCAGGCCCCACCCCAAGAGCATCCCTCCGGGCAACGTGCCCCCCCCTTGAGATATCAGGCCAGGTCCACAGGGTCCCTGGGCTGGTGTCAGAGTTAACGGAAGCCCTCCCTGCCACCCAGAGGACCGCGCGTTTTCCCGTGGACCACACTTGCCAGCCCGTCTCCCACCCCGCCAGAGTCAGAGTGCCAGGGAAGAGCTAGGGACATGGGGCCGGGAAGAGGGGCCGGCCACGGTTCCCGGCCAGGTGGGGCGGTCCCGGGCGGGCGGGACCCACGCCCAGGGACCGGGTCTCCCTGGGGGTCTCGGGCCTGAGGACTGCCTGGGGGGCTAAGAGTCTCTCTTGGCTCAAACGGCCCCACCCTGCCCCGAGGCGGAAAACTTGGACCGAGACGCTTCTACTCTCTAATGTCTGGGCTGAACTTTGCGAGAAGGGACTGTGTGCGCTGCGACCTGGGTCCCACAGAGCTCGAACCCCCCCTGCCCGTGAAGGGATCCGCGGCCTGTGGTCCCTGGTGTCCGCAAAAGGCATTCACCTGCGGAGGACCTGGGCCCGGTGAGCGGGACCAGGCCCCACGGCAGGAGCCTGGGGAGGCCACTGGAGCCACGGGGGCCAGGGCTGGGCATTTTCCCGGGTGCTCTCTCGGGTCCCAGGCGCCCTCTCTCGCCCGGGGAGTGCCCACGCCGTCCCCTGACCCCCGCAGGACGCCTGCATCCCGCCATAAGCGGCCCACCTCGTCCATGGAGCTGGGACACATGGGGCCGGGGTGCGAGCAACTGGCCTACGTGGCTGCAAACCCGCAGACCCCTCCGTCCCGTCCCCACCACTGCGAAGATCCCCCTGTTCTTCCATCCGTAAAGGGGTCCCCCTTTACGGATGGAAGAACAGGGGGGAGGCCCCCAGGAGATGGCTTTTGTCCGAGCCGCGGCTGGCTGGTTTCGGGCCAAGAGGCGGGGCCGCGCAGGCGCAAGCAGGCCCCACCCCAAGAGCATCCCTCCGGGCAACGTGCCCCCCCCTTGAGATATCAGGCCAGGTCCACAGGGTCCCTGGGCTGGTGTCAGAGTTAACGGAGGCCCTCCCTGCCACCCAGAGGACCGCGCGTTTTCCCGTGGACCACACTTGCCAGCCCGTCTCCCACCCCGCCATAGGCAGAGTGCAAGGGAAGAACTAGGGACCTGGGGCCGAGAAGAGGGGCCGGCCACGGTTCCGCGCCAGGTGGAGCGGTTCCGGGCGGGCGGGCGGGACCCTCGACCAAGGACCGGTTCTCCCTTGGGGAGTCTGGCCTGTGCCCCGCCTGGGAGGCTAAGAGCCTTGCTTCGCCTGCAAAGCCCCCACCCTGCCACAAGGCGGCAGACTTGGACCCAGCCGCTTCAACCCTCCAGTCTCTGCGGAACCACCCAAAAATGGAGTGTGACCGCTGCGACCTCAGTCCCCCAGAGCTCGAACCCCCACCTCTGTGAGGGAATCGGCGACCTCCTGTCCTTGGCGTCCGCAAAAGGCATTCACCTGCGGTGAACCTGGGCCTCGGGCGAGCACGGTCAGGCCCCATGGTAGGAGCACGGGGAGGCAATGGAGGCCTCTGCGGCCAGGCCTCGGACTCTCCCCGGGGCTCTCTCGGGTCCCAGGCGCCCTCTCTCGCCCGGGGAGTGCCCACGCCGTCCCCTGAGCCCCGCAGGACGCCTGCATCCCGCCATAAGCGGCCCACCTCGTCCATGGAGCTGGGACACATGGGGCCGGGGTGCGAGCAACTGGCCTACGTGGCTGCAAACCCGCAGACCCCTCCGTCCCGTCCCCACCACTGCGAAGATCCCCCTGTTCTTCCATCCGTAAAGGGGTCCCCCTTTACGGATGGAAGAACAGGGGGGAGGCCCCCAGGAGATGGCTTTTGTCCGAGCCGCGGCTGGGTGGTTTCGGGCGAAGAGGCGGGGCCGCGCAGGCGCAAGCAGGCCCCACCCCAAGAGCATCCCTCCGGGCAACGTGCCCCCCCCTTGAGATATCAGGCCAGGTCCACAGGGTCCCTGGGCTGGTGTCAGAGTTAACGGAGGCCCTCCCTGCCACCCAGAGGACCGCGCGTTTTCCCGTGGACCACACTTGCCAGCCCGTCTCCCACCCCGCCATAGGCAGAGTGCCAGGGAAGAACTAGGGAACTGGTGCCTGGAAGAGGGGCCGGCCACGGTTCCGCGCCAGGTGGAGCGGTTCGGGGCGGGCGGGCGGGACCCTCGACCAAGGACCGGTTCTCCCTTGGGGAGTCTGGCCTGTGCCCCGCCTGGGAGGCTAAGAGCCTTGCTTCGCCTGCAAAGCCCCCACCCTGCCACAAGGCGGCAGACTTGGACCCAGCCGCTTCAATCCTCCAGTCTCTGCGGAACCACCCAAAAATGGAGTGTGACCGCTGCGACCTCAGTCCCCCAGAGCTCAAACCCCCACCTCTGTGAGGGAATCGGCGACCTCCTGTCCTTGGCGTCCGCAAAAGGCATTCACCTGCGGTGAACCTGGGCCTCGGGCGAGCACGGTCAGGCCCCATGGTAGGAGCCCGGGGAGGCAAAGGAGGCCTCTGCGGCCAGGCCTCCTACTCTCCCCGGGGCTCTCTCGGGTCCCAGGCGCCCTCTCTCGCCCGGGGAGTGCCCACGCCGTCCCCTGACCCCCGCAGGACGCCTGCATCCCGCCATAAGCGGCCCACCTCGTCCATGGAGCTGGGACACATGGGGCCGGGGTGCGAGCAACTGGCCTACGTGGCTGCAAACCCGCAGACCCCTCCGTCCCGTCCCCACCACTGCGAAGATCCCCCTGTTCTTCCATCCGTAAAGGGGTCCCCCTTTACGGATGGAAGAACAGGGGGGAGGCCCCCAGGAGATGGCTTTTGTCTGAGCCGCGGCTGGGTGGGTTCGGGCCAAGAGGAAGGGGCCGCGCAGGCGCAAGCAGGCCCCACCCCAAGAGCATCCCTCCGGGCAACGTGCCCCCCCCTTGAGATATCAGGCCAGGTCCACAGGGTCCCTGGGCTGGTGTCAGAGTTAACGGAGGCCCTCCCTGCCACCCAGAGGACCGCGCGTTTTCCCGTGGACCACACTTGCCAGCCCGTCTCCCACCCCGCCAGAGGCAGAGTGCAAGGGAAGAACTAGGGACCTGGGTCCGAGAAGAGGGGCCGGCCACGGTTCCGCGCCAGGTGGAGCGGTTCCGGGCGGGCGGGCGGGACCCTCGACCAAGGACCGGTTCTCCCTTGGGGAGTCTGGCCTGTGCCCCGCCTGGGAGGCTAAGAGCCTTGCTTCGCCTGCAAAGCCCCCACCCTGCCACAAGGCGGCAGACTTGGACCCAGCCGCTTCAACCCTCCAGTCTCTGCGGAACCACCCAAAAATGGAGTGTGACCGCTGCGACCTCAGTCCCCCAGAGCTCGAACCCCCACCTCTGTGAGGGAATCGGCGACCTCCTGTCCTTGGCGTCCGCAAAAGGCATTCACCTGCGGTGAACCTGGGCCTCGGGCGAGCACGGTCAGGCCCCATGGTAGGAGCACGGGGAGGCAATGGAGGCCTCTGCGGCCAGGCCTCGGACTCTCCCCGGGGCTCTCTCGGGTCCCAGGCGCCCTCTCTCGCCCGGGGAGTGCCCACGCCGTCCCCTGAGCCCCGCAGGACGCCTGCATCCCGCCATAAGCGGCCCACCTCGTCCATGGAGCTGGGACACATGGGGCCGGGGTGCGAGCAACTGGCCTACGTGGCTGCAAACCCGCAGACACCTCCGTCCCGTCCCCACCACTGCGAAGATCCCCCTGTTCTTCAATCCGTAAAGGGGTCCCCCTTTACGGATGGAAGAACAGGGGGGAGTCCCCCAGGAGATGGCTTTTGTCGGTGCCGCGGCTGGGGGGTTTCGGGCCAAGAGGCGGGGCCGCGCAGGCGCAAGCAGGCCCCACCCCAAGAGCATCCCTCCGGGCAACGTGCCCCCCCCTTGAGATATCAGGCCAGGTCCACAGGGTCCCTGGGCTGGTGTCAGAGTTAACGGAGGCCCTCCCTGCCACCCAGAGGACCGCGCGTGTTCCCGTGGACCACACTTGCCAGCCCGTCTCCCACCCCGCCATAGGCAGAGTGCCAGGGAAGAACTAGGGACCTGGTGCCTGGAAGAGGGGCCGGCCACGGTTCCGCGCCAGGTGGAGCGGTTCCGGGCGGGCGGGCGGGACCCTCGACCAAGGACCGGTTCTCCCTTGGGGAGTCTGGCCTGTGCCCCGCCTGGGAGGCTAAGAGCCTTGCTTCGCCTGCAAAGCCCCCACCCTGCCACAAGGCGGCAGACTTGGACCCAGCCGCTTCAACCCTCCAGTCTCTGCGGAACCACCCAAAAATGGAGTGTGACCGCTGCGACCTCAGTCCCCCAGAGCTCGAACCCCCACCTCTGTGAGGGAATCGGCGACCTCCTGTCCTTGGCGTCCGCAAAAGGCATTCACCTGCGGTGAATCTGGGCCTCGGGCGAGCACGGTCAGGCCCCATGGTAGGAGCCCGGGGAGGCAATGGAGGCCTCTGCGGCCAGGCCTCGGACTCTCCCCGGGGCTCTCTCGGGTCCCAGGCGCCCTCTCTCGCCCGGGGAGTGCCCACGCCGTCCCCTGAGCCCCGCAGGACGCCTGCATCCCGCCATAAGCGGCCCACCTCGTCCATGGAGCTGGGACACATGGGGCCGGGGTGCGAGCAACTGGCCTACGTGGCTGCAAACCCGCAGACCCCTCCGTCCCGTCCCCACCACTGCGAAGATCCCCCTGTTCTTCCATCCGTAAAGGGGTCCCCCTTTACGGATGGAAGAACAGGGGGGAGGCCCCCAGGAGATGGCTTTTGTCCGAGCCGCGGCTGGGTGGTTTCGGGCCAAGAGGAAGGGGCCGCGCAGGCGCAAGCAGGCCCCACCCCAAGAGCATCCCTCCGGGCAACGTGCCCCCCCCTTGAGATATCAGGCCAGGTCCACAGGGTCCCTGGGCTGGTGTCAGAGTTAACGGAGGCCCTCCCTGCCACCCAGAGGACCGCGCGTTTTCCCGTGGACCACACTTGCCAGCCCGTCTCCCACCCCGCCAGAGGCAGAGTGCCAGGGAAGAGCTAGGGACATGGGGCCGGGAAGAGGGGCCGGCCACGGTTCCGGGCCAGGTGGGGCGGTCCTCGGCGGGCGGGACCCACGCCCAGGGACCGGGTCTCCCTGGGGGTCTCGGGCCTGAGGACTGCCTGGGGGGCTAAGAGTCTCTCTTGGCTCAAACGGCCCCACCCTGCCCCGAGGCGGAAAAGTTGGACGGAGACGCTTCTACTCTCTAAAGTCTGGGCTTAACTTTGCGAGAAGGGACTGTGTGCGCTGCGACCTGGGTCCCAAAGAGCTCGAACCCCCCCTGCCCGTGAAGGGATCCGCGGCCTGTGGTCCCTGGTGTCCGCAAAAGGCATTCACCTGCGGAGGACCTGGGCCCGGTGAGCGGGACCAGGCCCCACGGCAGGAGCCTGGGGAGGCCACTGGAGCCACGGGGGCCAGGGCTGGGCATTTTCCCGGGTGCTCTCTCGGGTCCCAGGCGCCCTCTCTCGCGCGGGGAGTGCCCACGCCGTCCCCTGACCCCCGCAGGACGCCTGCATCCCGCCATAAGCGGCCCACCTCGTCCATGGAGCTGGGACACATGGGGCCGGGGTGCGAGCAACTGGCCTACGTGGCTGCAAACCCGCAGACTCCTCCGTCCCGTCCCCACCACTGCGAAGATCCCCCTGTTCTTCCATCCGTAAAGGGGTCCCCCTTTACGGATGGAAGAACAGGGGGGAGGCCCCCAGGAGATGGCTTTTGTCCGAGCCGCGGCTGGCTGGTTTCGGGCCAAGAGGCGGGGCCGCGCAGGCGCAAGCAGGCCCCACCCCAAGAGCATCCCTCCGGGCAACGTGCCCCCCCCCTTGAGATATCAGGCCAGGTCCACAGGGTCCCTGGGCTGGTGTCAGAGGTAACGGAGGCCCTCCCTGCCACCCAGAGGACCGCGCGTTTTCCCGAGGACCTCACTTCCCAGCAGCTCTCCCACGCCCGCAGAGGCAGAGTGCCAGGGAAGAACTAGGGACCTGGTGCCTGGAAGAGGGGCCGGCCACGGTTCCGCGCCAGGTGGAGCGGTTCGGGGCGGGCGGGCGGGACCCTCGACCAAGGACCGGTTCTCCCTTGGGGAGTCTGGCCTGTGCCCCGCCTGGGAGGCTAAGAGCCTTGCTTCGCCTGTAAAGCCCCCACCCGGCCACAAGGCGGCAGACTTGGACCCAGCCGCTTCAATCCTCCAGTCTCTGCGGAACCACCCAAAAATGGAGTGTGACCGCTGCGACCTCAGTCCCCCAGAGCTCGAACCCCCACCTCTGTGAGGGAATCGGCGACCTCCTGTCCTTGGCGTCCGCAAAAGGCATTCACCTGCGGTGAACCTGGGCCTCGGGCGAGCACGGTCAGGCCCCATGGTAGGAGCCCGGGGAGAAAATGGAGGCCTCTGCGGCCAGGCCTCCTACTCTCCCCGGGGCTCTCTCGGGTCCCAGGCGCCCTCTCTCGCCCGGGGAGTGCCCACGCCGTCCCCTGACCCCCGCAGGACGCCTGCATCCCGCCATAAGCGGCCCACCTCGTCCATGGAGCTGGGACACATGGGGCCGGGGTGCGAGCAACTGGCCTACGTGGCTGCAAACCCGCAGACCCCTCCGTCCCGTCCCCACCACTGCGAAGATCCCCCTGTTCTTCCATCCGTAAAGGGGTCCCCCTTTACGGATGGAAGAACAGGGGGGAGGCCCCCAGGAGATGGCTTTTGTCCGAGCCGCGGCTGGCTGGTTTCGGGCCAAGAGGCGGGGCCGCGCAGGCGCAAGCAGGCCCCACCCCAAGAGCATCCCTCCGGGCAACGTGCCCCCCCCCTTGAGATATCAGGCCAGGTCCACAGGGTCCCTGGGCTGGTGTCAGAGTTAACGGAGGCCCTCCCTGCCACCCAGAGGACCGCGCGTTTTCCCGTGGACCTCACTTCCCAGCAGCTCTCCCACGCCCGCAGAGGCAGAGTGCCAGGGAAGAACTAGGGACCTGGTGCCTGGAAGAGGGGCCGGCCACGGTTCCGCGCCAGGTGGAGCGGTTCCGGGCGAGCGGGCGGGACCCTCGACCAAGGATCGGTTCTCCCTTGGGGAGTCTGGCCTGTGCCCGGCCTGGGAGGCTAAGAGCCTTGCTTCGCCTGCAAAGCCCCCACCCTGCCACAAGGCGGCAGACTTGGACCCAGCCGCTTCAACCCTCCAGTCTCTGCGGAACCACCCAAAAATGGACTGTGACCGCTGCGACCTCAGTCCCCCAGAGCTCGAACCCCCACCTCTGTGAGGGAATCGGCGACCTCCTGTCCTTGGCGTCCGCAAAAGGCATTCACCTGCGGTGAATCTGGGCCTCGGGCGAGCACGGTCAGGCCAAATGGTAGGAGCCCGGGGAGGCAATGGAGGCCTCTGCGGCCAGGCCTCGGACTCTCCCCGGGGCTCTCTCGGGTCCCAGGCGCCCTCTCTCGCCCGGGGAGTGCCCACGCCGTCCCCTGACCCCCGCAGGACGCCTGCATCCCGCCATAAGCGGCCCACCTCGTCCATGGAGCTGGGACACATGGGGCCGGGGTGCGAGCAACTGGCCTACGTGGCTGCAAACCCGCAGACCCCTCCGTCCCGTCCCCACCACTGCGAAGATCCCCCTGTTCTTCCATCCGTAAAGGGGTCCCCCTTTACGGATGGAAGAACAGGGGGGAGGCCCCCAGGAGATGGCTTTTGTCCGAGCCGCGGCTGGGTGGTTTCGGGCGAAGAGGCGGGGCCGCGCAGGCGCAAGCAGGCCCCACCCCAAGAGCATCCCTCCGGGCAACGTGCCCCCCCCTTGAGATATCAGGCCAGGTCCACAGGGTCCCTGGGCTGGTGTCAGAGTTAACGGAGGCCCTCCCTGCCACCCAGAGGACCGCGCGTTTTCCCGTGGACCACACTTGCCAGCCCGTCTCCCACCCCGCCATAGGCAGAGTGCCAGGGAAGAACTAGGGAACTGGTGCCTGGAAGAGGGGCCGGCCACGGTTCCGCGCCAGGTGGAGCGGTTCGGGGCGGGCGGGCGGGACCCTCGACCAAGGACCGGTTCTCCCTTGGGGAGTCTGGCCTGTGCCCCGCCTGGGAGGCTAAGAGCCTTGCTTCGCCTGCAAAGCCCCCACCCTGCCACAAGGCGGCAGACTTGGACCCAGCCGCTTCAATCCTCCAGTCTCTGCGGAACCACCCAAAAATGGAGTGTGACCGCTGCGACCTCAGTCCCCCAGAGCTCAAACCCCCACCTCTGTGAGGGAATCGGCGACCTCCTGTCCTTGGCGTCCGCAAAAGGCATTCACCTGCGGTGAACCTGGGCCTCGGGCGAGCACGGTCAGGCCCCATGGTAGGAGCCCGGGGAGGCAAAGGAGGCCTCTGCGGCCAGGCCTCCTACTCTCCCCGGGGCTCTCTCGGGTCCCAGGCGCCCTCTCTCGCCCGGGGAGTGCCCACGCCGTCCCCTGACCCCCGCAGGACGCCTGCATCCCGCCATAAGCGGCCCACCTCGTCCATGGAGCTGGGACACATGGGGCCGGGGTGCGAGCAACTGGCCTACGTGGCTGCAAACCCGCAGACCCCTCCGTCCCGTCCCCACCACTGCGAAGATCCCCCTGTTCTTCCATCCGTAAAGGGGTCCCCGTTTACGGATGGAAGAACAGGGGGGAGGCCCCCAGGAGATGGCTTTTGTCCGAGCCGCGGCTGGGTGGTTTCGGGCCAAGAGGAAGGGGCCGCGCAGGCGCAAGCAGGCCCCACCCCAAGAGCATCCCTCCGGGCAACGTGCCCACCCCTTGAGATATCAGGCCAGGTCCACAGGGTCCCTGGGCTGGTGTCAGAGTTAACGGAGGCCCTCCCTGCCACCCAGAGGACCGCGCGTTTTCCCGTGGACCACACTTGCCAGCCCGTCTCCCACCCCGCCAGAGGCAGAGTGCAAGGGAAGAACTAGGGACCTGGGTCCGAGAAGAGGGGCCGGCCACGGTTCCGCGCCAGGTGGAGCGGTTCCGGGCGGGCGGGCGGGACCCTCGACCAAGGACCGGTTCTCCCTTGGGGAGTCTGGCCTGTGCCCCGCCTGGGAGGCTAAGAGCCTTGCTTCGCCTGCAAAGCCCCCACCCTGCCACAAGGCGGCAGACTTGGACCCAGCCGCTTCAACCCTCCAGTCTCTGCGGAACCACCCAAAAATGGAGTGTGACCGCTGCGACCTCAGTCCCCCAGAGCTCGAACCCCCACCTCTGTGAGGGAATCGGCGACCTCCTGTCCTTGGCGTCCGCAAAAGGCATTCACCTGCGGTGAACCTGGGCCTCGGGCGAGCACGGTCAGGCCCCATGGTAGGAGCACGGGGAGGCAATGGAGGCCTCTGCGGCCAGGCCTCGGACTCTCCCCGGGGCTCTCTCGGGTCCCAGGCGCCCTCTCTCGCCCGGGGAGTGCCCACGCCGTCCCCTGAGCCCCGCAGGACGCCTGCATCCCGCCATAAGCGGCCCACCTCGTCCATGGAGCTGGGACACATGGGGCCGGGGTGCGAGCAACTGGCCTACGTGGCTGCAAACCCGCAGACACCTCCGTCCCGTCCCCACCACTGCGAAGATCCCCCTGTTCTTCAATCCGTAAAGGGGTCCCCCTTTACGGATGGAAGAACAGGGGGGAGTCCCCCAGGAGATGGCTTTTGTCGGTGCCGCGGCTGGGGGGTTTCGGGCCAAGAGGCGGGGCCGCGCAGGCGCAAGCAGGCCCCACCCCAAGAGCATCCCTCCGGGCAACGTGCCCCCCCCTTGAGATATCAGGCCAGGTCCACAGGGTCCCTGGGCTGGTGTCAGAGTTAACGGAGGCCCTCCCTGCCACCCAGAGGACCGCGCGTGTTCCCGTGGACCACACTTGCCAGCCCGTCTCCCACCCCGCCATAGGCAGAGTGCCAGGGAAGAACTAGGGACCTGGTGCCTGGAAGAGGGGCCGGCCACGGTTCCGCGCCAGGTGGAGCGGTTCCGGGCGGGCGGGCGGGACCCTCGACCAAGGACCGGTTCTCCCTTGGGGAGTCTGGCCTGTGCCCCGCCTGGGAGGCTAAGAGCCTTGCTTCGCCTGCAAAGCCCCCACCCTGCCACAAGGCGGCAGACTTGGACCCAGCCGCTTCAACCCTCCAGTCTCTGCGGAACCACCCAAAAATGGAGTGTGACCGCTGCGACCTCAGTCCCCCAGAGCTCGAACCCCCACCTCTGTGAGGGAATCGGCGACCTCCTGTCCTTGGCGTCCGCAAAAGGCATTCACCTGCGGTGAATCTGGGCCTCGGGCGAGCACGGTCAGGCCCCATGGTAGGAGCCCGGGAAGGCAATGGAGGCCTCTGCGGCCAGGCCTCGGACTCTCCCCGGGGCTCTCTCGGGTCCCAGGCGCCCTCTCTCGCCCGGGGAGTGCCCACGCCGTCCCCTGAGCCCCGCAGGACGCCTGCATCCCGCCATAAGCGGCCCACCTCGTCCATGGAGCTGGGACACATGGGGCCGGGGTGCGAGCAACTGGCCTACGTGGCTGCAAACCCGCAGACCCCTCCGTCCCGTCCCCACCACTGCGAAGATGCCTCTGTTCTTCCATCCGTAAAGGCGTCCCCCTTTACGGATGGAAGAACAGGGGGGAGTCCCCCAGGAGATGGCTTTTGTCCGAGCCGCGGCTGGGTGGTTTCGGGCCAAGAGGCGGGGCCGCGCAGGCGCAAGCAGGCCCCACCCCAAGAGCATCCCTCCGGGCAACGTGCCCCCCCCTTGAGATATCAGGCCAGGTCCACAGGGTCCCTGGGCTGGTGTCAGAGTTAACGGAGGCCCTCCCTGCCACCCAGAGGACCGCGCGTGTTCCCGTGGACCACACTTGCCAGCCCGTCTCCCACCCCGCCATAGGCAGAGTGCCAGGGAAGAACTAGGGACCTGGTGCCTGGAAGAGGGGCCGGCCACGGTTCCGCGCCAGGTGGAGCGGTTCCGGGCGGGCGGGCGGGACCCTCGACCAAGGACCGGTTCTCCCTTGGGGAGTCTGGCCTGTGCCCCGCCTGGGAGGCTAAGAGCCTTGCTTCGCCTGCAAAGCCCCCACCCTGCCACAAGGCGGCAGACTTGGACCCAGCCGCTTCAACCCTCCAGTCTCTGCGGAACCACCCAAAAATGGAGTGTGACCGCTGCGACCTCAGTCCCCCAGAGCTCGAACCCCCACCTCTGTGAGGGAATCGGCGACCTCCTGTCCTTGGCGTCCGCAAAAGGCATTCACCTGCGGTGAATCTGGGCCTCGGGCGAGCACGGTCAGGCCCCATGGTAGGAGCCCGGGGAGGCAATGGAGGCCTCTGCGGCCAGGCCTCGGACTCTCCCCGGGGCTCTCTCGGGTCCCAGGCGCCCTCTCTCGCCCGGGGAGTGCCCACGCCGTCCCCTGAGCCCCGCAGGACGCCTGCATCCCGCCATAAGCGGCCCACCTCGTCCATGGAGCTGGGACACATGGGGCCGGGGTGCGAGCAACTGGCCTACGTGGCTGCAAACCCGCAGACCCCTCCGTCCCGTCCCCACCACTGCGAAGATGCCTCTGTTCTTCCATCCGTAAAGGGGTCCCCCTTTACGGATGGAAGAACAGGGGGGAGTCCCCCAGGAGATGGCTTTTGTCCGAGCCGCGGCTGGGTGGTTTCGGGCCAAGAGGAGGGGCCGCGCAGGCGCAAGCAGGCCCCACCCCAAGAGCATCCCTCCGGGCAACGTGCCCCCCCCTTGAGATATCAGGCCAGGTCCACAGGGTCCCTGGGCTGGTGTCAGAGTTAACGGAGGCCCTCCCTGCCACCCAGAGGACCGCGCGTTTTCCCGTGGACCACACTTGCCAGCCCGTCTCCCACCCCGCCAGAGGCAGAGTGCCAGGGAAGAGCTAGGGACATGGGGCCGGGAAGAGGGGCCGGCCACGGTTCCCGGCCAGGTGGGGCGGTCCCGGGCGGGCGGGACCCACGCCCAGGGACCGGGTCTCCCTGGGGGTCTCAGGCCTGAGACCTGCCTGGGGGGCTAAGAGTCTCTCTTGGCTCAAACGGCCCCACCCTGCCCCGAGGCGGAAAACTTGGACCGACACGCTTCTACTCTCTAAAGTCTGGGCTGAACTTTGCGAGAAGGGACTGTGTGCGCTGCGACCTGGGTCCCACAGAGCTCGAACCCCCCCTGCCCGTGAAGGGATCCGCGGCCTGTGGTCCCTGGTGTCCGCAAAAGGCATTCACCTGCGGAGAACCTGGGCCCCGGTGAGCGGGACCAGGCCCCACGGCAGGAGCCTGGGGAGGCCACTGGAGCCACGGGGGCCAGGGCTGGGCATTTTCCCGGGTGCTCTCTCGGGTCCCAGGCGCCCTCTCTCGCCCGGGGAGTGCCCACGCCGTCCCCTGACCCCCGCAGGACGCCTGCATCCCGCCATAAGCGGCCCACCTCGTCCATGGAGCTGGGACACATGGGGCCGGGGTGCGAGCAACTGGCCTACGTGGCTGCAAACCCTCAGACCCCTCCGTCCCGTCCCCACCACTGCGAAGATCCCCCTGTTCTTCCATCCGTAAAGGGGTCCCCCTTTACGGATGGAAGAACAGGGGGGAGGCCCCCAGGAGATGGCTTTTGTCCGAGCCGCGGCTGGGTGGTTGCGGGCCAAGAGGCGGGGCCGCGCAGGCGCAAGCAGGCCCCACCCCAAGAGCATCCCTTCGGGCAACGTGCCCCCCCCTTGAGATATCAGGCCAGGTCCACAGGGTCCCTGGGCTGGTGTCAGAGTTAACGGAGGCCCTCCCTGCCACCCAGAGGACCGCGCGTGTTCCTGTGGACCACACTTGCCAGCCCGTCTCCCACCCCGCCATAGGCAGAGTGCCAGGGAAGAACTAGGGACCTGGTACCTGGAAGAGGGGCCAGCCACGGTTCCGCGCCAGGTGGAGCGGTTCCGGGCGGGCGGGCGGGACCCTCGACCAAGGACCGGTTCTCCCTTGGGGAGTCTGGCCTGTGCCCCGCCTGGGAGGCTAAGAGCCTTGCTTCGCCTGCAAAGCCCCCACCCTGCCACAAGGCGGCAGACTTGGACCCAGCCGCTTCAACCCTCCAGTCTCTGCGGAACCACCCAAAAATGGAGTGTGACCGCTGTGACCTCAGTCCCCCAGAGCTCGAACCCCCACCTCTGTGAGGGAATCGGCGACCTCCTGTCCTTGGCGTCCGCAAAAGTCATTCACCTGCGGTGAACCTGGGCCTCGGGCGAGCACGGTCAGGCCCCATGGTAGGAGCCCGGGGAGGCAATGGAGGCCTCTGCGGCCAGGCCTCGGACTCTCTCCGGGGCTCTCTCGGGTCCCAGGCGCCCTCTCTCGCCCAGGGAGTGCCCACGTCGTCCCCTGACCCCCGCAGGACGCCTGCATCCCGCCATAAGCCGCCCACCTCGTCCATGGAGCTGGGACACATGGGGCCGGGATGCGAGCAACTGGCCTACGTGGCTGCAAACCCGCAGACCCCTCCGTCCCGTCCCCACCACTGCGAAGATCCCCCTGTTCTTCCATCCGTAAAGGGGTCCCCCTTTACGGATGGAAGAACAGGGGGGAGGCCCCCAGGAGATGGCTTTTGTCCGAGCCGCGGCTGGGTGGTTTCGGGCCAAGAGGCGGGGCCGCGCAGGCGCAAGCAGGCCCCACCCCAAGAGCATCCCTCCGGGCAACGTGCCCCCCCCTTGAGATATCAGGCCAGGTCCACAGGGTCCCTGGGCTGGTGTCAGAGTTAACGGAGGCCCTCCCTGCCACCCAGAGGACCGCGCGTTTTCCCGTGGACCACACTTCCCAGCAGCATTCCCACCCCCGCAGAGGCAGAGTGCCAGGGAAGAGCTAGGGACCTGGTGCCTGGAAGAGGGGCCGGCCACGGTTCCGCGCCAGGTGGAGCGGTTCGGGGCGGGCGGGCGGGACCCTCGACCAAGGACCGGTTCTCCCTTGGGGAGTCTGGCCTGTGCCCCGCCTGGGAGGCTAAGAGCCTTGCTTCGCCTGCAAAGCCCCCACCCTGCCACAAGGCGGCAGACTTGGACCCAGCCGCTTCAACCCTCCAGTCTCTGCGGAACCACCCAAAAATGGAGTGTGACTGCTGCGACCTCAGTCCCCCAGAGCTCGAACCCCCACCTCTGTGAGGGAATCGGCGACCTCCTGTCCTTGGCGTCCGCAAAAGGCATTCACCTGCGGTGAATCTGGGCCTCGGGCGAGCACGGTCAGGCCCCATGGTAGGAGCCCGGGGAGGCAATGGAGGCCTCTGCGGCCAGGCCTCGGACTCTCCCCGGGGCTCTCTCGGGGCCCAGGCGCCCTCTCTCGCACGGGGAGTGCCCACGCCGTCCCCTGAGCCCCGTAGGACGCCTGCATCCCGCCATAAGCGGCCCACCTCGTCCATGGAGCTGGGACACATGGGGCCGGGGTGCGAGCAACTGGCCTACGTGGCTGCAAACCCGCAGACCCCTCCGTCCCGTCCCCACCACTGCGAAGATGCCTCTGTTCTTCCATCCGTAAAGGGGTCCCCCTTTACGGATGGAAGAACAGGGGGGAGTCCCCCAGGAGATGGCTTTTGTCCGAGCCGCGGCTGGGTGGTTTCGGGCCAAGAGGCGGGGCCGCGCAGGCGCAAGCAGGCCCCACCCCAAGAGCATCCCTCCGGGCAACGTGCCCCCCCCTTGAGATATCAGGCCAGGTCCACAGGGTCCCTGGGCTGGTGTCAGAGTTAACGGAAGCTCTCCCTGCCACCCAGAGGACCGCGCGTTTTCCCGTGGACCACACTTCCCAGCAGTTCTCCCACCCCCGCAGAGGCAGAGTGCCAGGAAAGAACTAGGGACCTGGTGCCTGGAAGAGGGGCCGGCCACGGTTCCGCGCCAGGTGGAGCGGTTCGGGGCGGGCGGGCGGGACCCTCGACCAAGGACCGGTTCTCCCTTGGGGAGTCTGGCCTGTGCCCCGCCTGGGAGGCTAAGAGCCTTGCTTTGCCTGCAAAGCCCCCACCCTGCCACAAGGCGGCAGACTTGGACCCAGCCGCTTCAACCCTCCAGTCTCTGCGGAACCACCCAAAAATGGAGTGTGACCGCTGTGACCTAAGTCCCCCAGAGCTCGAACCCCCACCTCTGTGAGGGAATCGGCGACCTCCTGTCCTTGGGGTCCGCAAAAGGCATTCACCTGCGGTGAACCTGGGCCTCGGGCGAGCACGGTCAGGCCCCATGGTAGGAGCCCGGGGAGGCAATGGAGGCCTCTGCGGCCAGGCCTCGGACTCTCCCCGGGGCTCTCTCGGGTCCCAGGCGCCCTCTCTCGCCCAGAGAGTGCCCACGTCGTCCCCTGACCCCCGCAGGACGCCTGCATCCCGCCATAAGCCGCCCACCTCGTCCATGGAGCTGGGACACATGGGGCCGGGATGCGAGCAACTGGCCTACGTGGCTGCAAACCCGCAGACCCCTCCGTCCCGTCCCCACCACTGCGAACATCCCCCTGTTCTTCCATCCGTAAAGGGGTCCCCCTTTACGGATGGAAGAACAGGGGGGAGGCCCCCAGGAGATGGCTTTTGTCCGAGCCGCGGCTGGGTGTTTTCGGGCCAAGAGGCGGGGCCGCGCAGGCGCAAGCAGGCCCCACCCCAAGAGCATCCCTCCGGGCAACGTGCCGCCCCCATGAGATATCAGGCCAGGTCCACAGGGTCCCTGGGCTGGTGTCAGAGTTAACGGAGGCCCTCCCTGCCACCCAGAGGACCGCGCGTTTTCCCGTGGACCACACTTCCCAGCAACATTCCCACCCCCGCAGAGGCAGAGTGCCAGGGAAGAACTAGGGACCTGGTGCCTGGAAGAGGGGCCGGCCACGGTTCCGGGCCAGGTGGAGCGGTTCCGGGCGGGCGGGCGGGACCCTCGACCAAGACTGGTTCTCCCTTGGGGAGTCTGGCCTGTGCCCCGCCTGGGAGGCTAAGAGCCTTGCTTCGCCTGCAAAGCCCCCACCCTGCCACAAGGCGGCAGACTTGGACCCAGCCGCTTCAACCCTCCAGTCTCTGCGGAACCACCCAAAAATGGAGTGTGACCGCTGCGACCTCAGTCCCCCAGAGCTCGAACCCCCACCTCTGTGAGGGAATCGGCGACCTCCTGTCCTTGGCGTCCGCAAAAGGCATTCACCTGCGGTGAATCTGGGCCTCGGGCGAGCAAGGTCAGGCCCCATGGTAGGAGCCCGAGGAGGCAATGGAGGCCTCAGCGGCCAGGCCTCGGACTCTCCCCGGGGCTCTCTCGGGTCCCAGGAGCCCTCTCTCGCCCGGGGAGTGCCCACGCCGTCCCCTGAGCCCCGCAGGACGCCTGCATCCCGCCATAAGCGGCCCACCTCGTCCATGGAGCTGGGACACATGGGGCCGGGGTGCGAGCAACTGGCCTACGTGGCTGCAAACCCGCAGACCCCTCCGTCCCGTCCCCACCACTGCGAAGATCCCCCTGTTCTTCCATCCGTAAAGGGGTCCCCCTTTACGGATGGAAGAACAGGGGGGAGTCCCCCAGGAGATGGCTTTTGTCCGAGCCGCGACTGGGTGGTTTCGGGCCAAGAGGCGGGGCCGCGCAGGCGCAAGCAGGCCCCACCCCAAGAGCATCCCTCCGGGCAACGTGCCCCCCCCTTGAGATATCAGGCCAGGTCCACAGGGTCCCTGGGCTGGGGTCAGAGTTAACGGAAGCCCTCCCTGCCACCCAGAGGACCGCGCGTTTTCCCGTGGACCACACTTGCCAGCCCGTCTCCCTCGCCGCCAGAGGCAGGTGCCAGGGAAGAGCTAGGGACATGGGGCCGGGAAGAGGGGCCGGCCACGGTTCCGGGCCAGGTGGAGCGGTTCCGGGCGGGCGGGCGGGACCCTCGACCAAGGACCGGTTCTCCCTTGGGGAGTCTGGCCTGTGCCCCGCCTGGGAGGCTAAGAGCCTTGCTTCGCCTGCAAAGCCCCCACCCTGCCACAAGGCGGCAGACTTGGACCCAGCCGCTTCAACCCTCCAGTCTCTGCGGAACCACCCAAAAATGGAGTGTGACCGCTGCGACCTCAGTCCCCCAGAGCTCGAACCCCCACCTCTGTGAGGGAATCGGCGACCTCCTGTCCTTGGCGTCCGCAAAAGGCATTCACCTGCGGTGAACCTGGGCCTCGGGCGAGCACGGTCAGGCCCCATGGTAGGAGCCCGGGGAGGCAATGGAGGCCTCTGCGGCCAGGCCTCGGACTCTCCCCGGGGCTCTCTCGGGTCCCAGGCGCCCTCTCTCGCCCGGGGAGTGCCCACGCCGTCCCCTGAGCCCCGCAGGACGCCTGCATCCCGCCATAAGCGGCCCACCTCGTCCATGGAGCTGGGACACATGGGGCCGGGGTGCGAGCAACTGGCCTACGTGGCTGCAAACCCGCAGACCCCTCCGTCCCGTCCCCACCACTGCGAAGATCCCCCTGTTCTTCCATCCGTAAAGGGGTCCCCCTTTACGGATGGAAGAACAGGGGGGAGGCCCCCAGGAGATGGCTTTTGTCCGAGCCGCGGCTGGGTGGTTTCGGGCGAAGAGGCGGGGCCGCGCAGGCGCAAGCAGGCCCCACCCCAAGAGCATCCCTCCGGGCAACGTGCCCCCCCCTTGAGATATCAGGCCAGGTCCACAGGGTCCCTGGGCTGGTGTCAGAGTTAACGGAGGCCCTCCCTGCCACCCAGAGGACCGCGCGTTTTCCCGTGGACCACACTTGCCAGCCCGTCTCCCACCCCGCCAGAGGCAGAGTGCCAGGGAAGAGCTAGGGACATGGGGCCGGGAAGAGGGGCCGGCCACGGTTCCCGGCCAGGTGGGGCGGTCCCGGGCGGGCGGGACCCACGCCCAGGGACCGGGTCTCCCTGGGGGTCTCAGGCCTGAGACCTGCCTGGGGGGCTAAGAGTCTCTCTTGGCTCAAACGGCCCCACCCTGCCCCGAGGCGGAAAACTTGGACCGACACGCTTCTACTCTCTAAAGTCTGGGCTGAACTTTGCGAGAAGGGACTGTGTGCGCTGCGACCTGGGTCCCACAGAGCTCGAACCCCCCCTGCCCGTGAAGGGATCCGCGGCCTGTGGTCCCTGGTGTCCGCAAAAGGCATTCACCTGCGGAGAACCTGGGCCCCGGTGAGCGGGACCAGGCCCCACGGCAGGAGCCTGGGGAGGCCACTGGAGCCACGGGGGCCAGGGCTGGGCATTTTCCCGGGTGCTCTCTCGGGTCCCAGGCGCCTCTCTCGCCCGGGGAGTGCCCACGCCGTCCCCTGACCCCCGCAGGACGCCTGCATCCCGCCATAAGCGGCCCACCTCGTCCATGGAGCTGGGACACATGGGGCCGGGGTGCGAGCAACTGGCCTACGTGGCTGCAAACCCTCAGACCCCTCCGTCCCGTCCCCACCACTGCGAAGATCCCCCTGTTCTTCCATCCGTAAAGGGGTCCCCCTTTACGGATGGAAGAACAGGGGGGAGGCCCCCAGGAGATGGCTTTTGTCCGAGCCGCGGCTGGGTGGTTTCGGGCCAAGAGGCGGGGCCGCGCAGGCGCAAGCAGGCCCCACCCCAAGAGCATCCCTTCGGGCAACGTGCCCCCCCCTTTGAGATATCAGGCCAGGTCCACAGGGTCCCTGGGCTGGTGTCAGAGTTAACGGAGGCCCTCCCTGCCACCCAGAGGACCGCGCGTGTTCCCGTGGACCACACTTGCCAGCCCGTCTCCCACCCCGCCATAGGCAGAGTGCCAGGGAAGAACTAGGGACCTGGTGCCTGGAAGAGGGGCCAGCCACGGTTCCGCGCCAGGTGGAGCGGTTCCGGGCGGGCGGGCGGGACCCTCGACCAAGGACCGGTTCTCCCTTGGGGAGTCTGGCCTGTGCCCCGCCTGGGAGGCTAAGAGCCTTGCTTCGCCTGCAAAGCCCCCACCCTGCCACAAGGCGGCAGACTTGGACCCAGCCGCTTCAACCCTCCAGTCTCTGCGGAACCACCCAAAAATGGAGTGTGACCGCTGCGACCTCAGTCCCCCAGAGCTCGAACCCCCACCTCTGTGAGGGAATCGGCGACCTCCTGTCCTTGGCGTCCGCAAAAGGCATTCACCTGCGGTGAATCTGGGCCTCGGGCGAGCACGGTCAGGCCCCATGGTAGGAGCCCGGGGAGGCAATGGAGGCCTCTGCGGCCAGGCCTCGGACTCTCCCCGGGGCTCTCTCGGGTCCCAGGCGCCCTCTCTCGCCCGGGGAGTGCCCACGCCGTCCCCTGAGCCCCGCAGGACGCCTGCATCCCGCCATAAGCGGCCCACCTCGTCCATGGAGCTGGGACACATGGGGCCGGGGTGCGAGCAACTGGCCTACGTGGCTGCAAACCCGCAGACCCCTCCGTCCCGTCCCCACCACTGCGAAGATCCCCCTGTTCTTCCATCCGTAAAGGGGTCCCCCTTTACGGATGGAAGAACAGGGGGGAGGCCCCCAGGAGATGGCTTTTGTCCGAGCCGCGGCTGGGTGGTTTCGGGACAAGAGGCGGGGCCGCGCAGGCGCAAGCAGGCCCCACCCCAAGAGCATCCCTCCGGGCAACGTGCCCCCCCCTTGAGATATCAGGCCAGGTCCACAGGGTCCCTGGGCTGGTGTCAGAGTTAACGGAAGCCCTCCCTGCCACCCAGAGGACCGCGCGTTTTCCCGTGGACCACACTTCCCAGCAGTTCTCCCACCCCCGCAGAGGCAGAGTGCCAGGAAAGAACTAGGGACCTGGTGCCTGGAAGAGGGGCCGGCCACGGTTCCGCGCCAGGTGGAGCGGTTCGGGGCGGGCGGGCGGGAGCTCGACCAAGGACCGGTTCTCCCTTGGGGAGTCTGGCCTGTGCCCCGCCTGGGAGGCTAAGAGCCTTGCTTTGCCTGCAAAGCCCCCACCCTGCCACAAGGCGGCAGACTTGGACCCAGCCGCTTCAACCCTCCAGTCTCTGCGGAACCACCCAAAAATGGAGTGTGACCGCTGTGACCTAAGTCCCCCAGAGCTCGAACCCCCACCTCTGTGAGGGAATCGGCGACCTCCTGTCCTTGGGGTCCGCAAAAGGCATTCACCTGCGGTGAACCTGGGCCTCGGGCGAGCACGGTCAGGCCCCATGGTAGGAGCCCGGGGAGGCAATGGAGGCCTCTGCGGCCAGGCCTCGGACTCTCCCCGGGGCTCTCTCGGGTCCCAGGCGCCCTCTCTCGCCCAGAGAGTGCCCACGTCGTCCCCTGACCCCCGCAGGACGCCTGCATCCCGCCATAAGCCGCCCACCTCGTCCATGGAGCTGGGACACATGGGGCCGGGATGCGAGCAACTGGCCTACGTGGCTGCAAACCCGCAGACCCCTCCGTCCCGTCCCCACCACTGCGAACATCCCCCTGTTCTTCCATCCGTAAAGGGGTCCCCCTTTACGGATGGAAGAACAGGGGGGAGGCCCCCAGGAGATGGCTTTTGTCCGAGCCGCGGCTGGGTGTTTTCGGGCCAAGAGGCGGGGCCGCGCAGGCGCAAGCAGGCCCCACCCCAAGAGCATCCCTCCGGGCAACGTGCCCCCCCCATGAGATATCAGGCCAGGTCCACAGGGTCCCTGGGCTGGTGTCAGAGTTAACGGAGGCCCTCCCTGCCACCCAGAGGACCGCGCGTTTTCCCGTGGACCACACTTGCCAGCAACATTCCCACCCCCGCAGAGGCAGAGTGCCAGGGAAGAACTAGGGACCTGGTGCCTGGAAGAGGGGCCGGCCCCGGTTCCGCGCCAGGTGGAGCGGTTCCGGGCGGGCGGGCGGGACCCTCGACCAAGGACCGGTTCTCCCTTGGGGAGTCTGGCCTGTGCCCCGCCTGGGAGGCTAAGAGCCTTGCTTCGCCTGCAAAGCCCCCACCCTGCCACAAGGCGGCAGACTTGGACCCAGCCGCTTCAACCCTCCAGTCTCTGCGGAACCACCCAAAAATGGAGTGTGACCGCTGCGACCTCAGTCCCCCAGAGCTCGAACCCCCACCTCTGTGAGGGAATCGGCGACCTCCTGTCCTTGGCGTCCGCAAAAGGCATTCACCTGCGGTGAACCTGGGCCTCGGGCGAGCACGGTCAGGCCCCATGGTAGGAGCCCGGGGAGGCAATGGAGGCCTCTGCGGCCAGGCCTCGGACTCTCCCCGGGGCTCTCTCGGGTCCCAGGCGCCCTCTCTCGCCCGGGGAGTGCCCACGCCGTCCCCTGACCCCCGCAGGACGCCTGCATCCCGCCATAAGCGGCCCACCTCGTCCATGGAGCTGGGACACATGGGGCCGGGGTGCGAGCAACTGGCCTACGTGGCTGCAAACCCGCAGACCCCTCCGTCCCGTCCCCACCACTGCGAAGATCCCCCTGTTCTTCCATCCGTAAAGGGGTCCCCCTTTACGGATGGAAGAACAGGGGGGAGGCCCCCAGGAGATGGCTTTTGTCCGAGCCGCGGCTGGGTGGTTTCGGGCCAAGAGGCGGGGCCGCGCAGGCGCAAGCAGGCCCCACCCCAAGAGCATCCCTCCGGGCAACGTGCCCCCCCCTTGAGATATCAGGCCAGGTCCACAGGGTCCCTGGGCTGGTGTCAGAGTTAACGGAGGCCCTCCCTGCCACCCAGAGGACCGCGCGTTTTCCCGTGGACCACACTTCCCAGCAGCATTCCCACCCCCGCAGAGGCAGAGTGCCAGGGAAGAGCTAGGGACCTGGTGCCTGGATGAGGGGCCGGCCACGGTTCCGCGCCAGGTGGAGCGGTTCGGGGCGGGCGGGCGGGACCCTCGACCAAGGACCGGTTCTCCCTTGGGGAGTCTGGCCTGTGCCCCGCCTGGGAGGCTAAGAGCCTTGCTTCGCCTGCAAAGCCCCCACCCTGCCACAAGGCGGCAGACTTGGACCCAGCCGCTTCAACCCTCCAGTCTCTGCGGAACCACCCAAAAATGGAGTGTGACTGCTGCGACCTCAGTCCCCCAGAGCTCGAACCCCCACCTCTGTGAGGGAATCGGCGACCTCCTGTCCTTGGCGTCCGCAAAAGGCATTCACCTGCGGTGAATCTGGGCCTCGGGCGAGCACGGTCAGGCCCCATGGTAGGAGCCCGGGGAGGCAATGGAGGCCTCTGCGGCCAGGCCTCGGACTCTCCCCGGGGCTCTCTCGGGGCCCAGGCGCCCTCTCTCGCACGGGGAGTGCCCACGCCGTCCCCTGAGCCCCGTAGGACGCCTGCATCCCGCCATAAGCGGCCCACCTCGTCCATGGAGCTGGGACACATGGGGCCGGGGTGCGAGCAACTGGCCTACGTGGCTGCAAACCCGCAGACCCCTCCGTCCCGTCCCCACCACTGCGAAGATGCCTCTGTTCTTCCATCCGTAAAGGGGTCCCCCTTTACGGATGGAAGAACAGGGGGGAGTCCCCCAGGAGATGGCTTTTGTCCGAGCCGCGGCTGGGTGGTTTCGGGCCAAGAGGCGGGGCCGCGCAGGCGCAAGCAGGCCCCACCCCAAGAGCATCCCTCCGGGCAACGTGCCCCCCCCTTGAGATATCAGGCCAGGTCCACAGGGTCCCTGGGCTGGTGTCAGAGTTAACGGAGGCCCTCCCTGCCACCCAGAGGACCGCGCGTGTTCCCGTGGACCACACTTGCCAGCCCGTCTCCCACCCCGCCATAGGCAGAGTGCCAGGGAAGAACTAGGGACCTGGTGCCTGGAAGAGGGGCCGGCCACGGTTCCGCGCCAGGTGGAGCGGTTCCGGGCGGGCGGGCGGGACCCTCGACCAAGGACCGGTTCTCCCTTGGGGAGTCTGGCCTGTGCCCCGCCTGGGAGGCTAAGAGCCTTGCTTCGCCTGCAAAGCCCCCACCCTGCCACAAGGCGGCAGACTTGGACCCAGCCGCTTCAACCCTCCAGTCTCTGCGGAACCACCCAAAAATGGAGTGTGACCGCTGCGACCTCAGTCCCCCAGAGCTCGAACCCCCACCTCTGTGAGGGAATCGGCGACCTCCTGTCCTTGGCGTCCGCAAAAGGCATTCACCTGCGGTGAATCTGGGCCTCGGGCGAGCACGGTCAGGCCCCATGGTAGGAGCCCGGGGAGGCAATGGAGGCCTCTGCGGCCAGGCCTCGGACTCTCCCCGGGGCTCTCTCGGGTCCCAGGCGCCCTCTCTCGCCCGGGGAGTGCCCACGCCGTCCCCTGAGCCCCGCAGGACGCCTGCATCCCGCCATAAGCGGCCCACCTCGTCCATGGAGCTGGGACACATGGGGCCGGGGTGCGAGCAACTGGCCTACGTGGCTGCAAACCCGCAGACCCCTCCGTCCCGTCCCCACCACTGCGAAGATCCCCCTGTTCTTCCATCCGTAAAGGGGTCCCCCTTTACGGATGGAAGAACAGGGGGGAGGCCCCCAGGAGATGGCTTTTGTCCGAGCCGCGGCTGGGCGGTTTCGGGCCAAGAGGCGGGGCCGCGCAGGCGCAAGCAGGCCCCACCCCAAGAGCATCCCTCCGGGCAACGTGCCCCCCCCTTGAGATATCAGGCCAGGTCCACAGGGTCCCTGGGCTGGTGTCAGAGTTAACGGAAGCTCTCCCTGCCACCCAGAGGACCACGCGTTTTCCCGTGGACCACACTTCCCAGCAGTTCTCCCACCCCCGCAGAGGCAGAGTGCCAGGAAAGAACTAGGGACCTGGTGCCTGGAAGAGGGGCCGGCCACGGTTCCGCGCCAGGTGGAGCGGTTCGGGGCGGGCGGGCGGGACCCTCGACCAAGGACCGGTTCTCCCTTGGGGAGTCTGGCCTGTGCCCCGCCTGGGAGGCTAAGAGCCTTGCTTTGCCTGCAAAGCCCCCACCCTGCCACAAGGCGGCAGACTTGGACCCAGCCGCTTCAACCCTCCAGTCTCTGCGGAACCACCCAAAAATGGAGTGTGACCGCTGTGACCTAAGTCCCCCAGAGCTCGAACCCCCACCTCTGTGAGGGAATCGGCGACCTCCTGTCCTTGGGGTCCGCAAAAGGCATTCACCTGCGGTGAACCTGGGCCTCGGGCGAGCACGGTCAGGCCCCATGGTAGGAGCCCGGGGAGGCAATGGAGGCCTCTGCGGCCAGGCCTCGGACTCTCCCCGGGGCTCTCTCGGGTCCCAGGCGCCCTCTCTCGCCCAGAGAGTGCCCACGTCGTCCCCTGACCCCCGCAGGACGCCTGCATCCCGCCATAAGCCGCCCACCTCGTCCATGGAGCTGGGACACATGGGGCCGGGATGCGAGCAACTGGCCTACGTGGCTGCAAACCCGCAGACCCCTCCGTCCCGTCCCCACCACTGCGAACATCCCCCTGTTCTTCCATCCGTAAAGGGGTCCCCCTTTACGGATGGAAGAACAGGGGGGAGGCCCCCAGGAGATGGCTTTTGTCCGAGCCGCGGCTGGGTGTTTTCGGGCCAAGAGGCGGGGCCGCGCAGGCGCAAGCAGGCCCCACCCCAAGAGCATCCCTCCGGGCAACGTGCCGCCCCCATGAGATATCAGGCCAGGTCCACAGGGTCCCTGGGCTGGTGTCAGAGTTAACGGAGGCCCTCCCTGCCACCCAGAGGACCGCGCGTTTTCCCGTGGACCACACTTCCCAGCAACATTCCCACCCCCGCAGAGGCAGAGTGCCAGGGAAGAACTAGGGACCTGGTGCCTGGAAGAGGGGCCGGCCACGGTTCCGGGCCAGGTGGAGCGGTTCCGGGCGGGCGGGCGGGACCCTCGACCAAGACTGGTTCTCCCTTGGGGAGTCTGGCCTGTGCCCCGCCTGGGAGGCTAAGAGCCTTGCTTCGCCTGCAAAGCCCCCACCCTGCCACAAGGCGGCAGACTTGGACCCAGCCGCTTCAACCCTCCAGTCTCTGCGGAACCACCCAAAAATGGAGTGTGACCGCTGCGACCTCAGTCCCCCAGAGCTCGAACCCCCACCTCTGTGAGGGAATCGGCGACCTCCTGTCCTTGGCGTCCGCAAAAGGCATTCACCTGCGGTGAATCTGGGCCTCGGGCGAGCAAGGTCAGGCCCCATGGTAGGAGCCCGAGGAGGCAATGGAGGCCTCAGCGGCCAGGCCTCGGACTCTCCCCGGGGCTCTCTCGGGTCCCAGGAGCCCTCTCTCGCCCGGGGAGTGCCCACGCCGTCCCCAGAGCCCCGCAGGACGCCTGCATCCCGCCATAAGCGGCCCACCTCGTCCATGGAGCTGGGACACATGGGGCCGGGGTGCGAGCAACTGGCCTACGTGGCTGCAAACCCGCAGACCCCTCCGTCCCGTCCCCACCACTGCGAAGATCCCCCTGTTCTTCCATCCGTAAAGGGGTCCCCCTTTACGGATGGAAGAACAGGGGGGAGTCCCCCAGGAGATGGCTTTTGTCCGAGCCGCGACTGGGCGGTTTCGGGCCAAGAGGCGGGGCCGCGCAGGCGCAAGCAGGCCCCACCCCAAGAGCATCCCTCCGGGCAACGTGCCCCCCCCTTGAGATATCAGGCCAGGTCCACAGGGTCCCTGGGCTGGGGTCAGAGTTAACGGAAGCCCTCCCTGCCACCCAGAGGACCGCGCGTTTTCCCGTGGACCACACTTGCCAGCCCGTCTCCCTCGCCGCCAGAGGCAGGTGCCAGGGAAGAGCTAGGGACATGGGGCCGGGAAGAGGGGCCGGCCACGGTTCCGGGCCAGGTGGAGCGGTTCCGGGCGGGCGGGCGGGACCCTCGACCAAGGACCGGTTCTCCCTTGGGGAGTCTGGCCTGTGCCCCGCCTGGGAGGCTAAGAGCCTTGCTTCGCCTGCAAAGCCCCCACCCTGCCACAAGGCGGCAGACTTGGACCCAGCCGCTTCAACCCTCCAGTCTCTGCGGAACCACCCAAAAATGGAGTGTGACCGCTGCGACCTCAGTCCCCCAGAGCTCGAACCCCCACCTCTGTGAGGGAATCGGCGACCTCCTGTCCTTGGCGTCCGCAAAAGGCATTCACCTGCGGTGAACCTGGGCCTCGGGCGAGCACGGTCAGGCCCCATGGTAGGAGCCCGGGGAGGCAATGGAGGCCTCTGCGGCCAGGCCTCGGAATCTCCCCGGGGCTCTCTCGGGTCCCAGGCGCCCTCTCTCGCCCGGGGAGTGCCCACGCCGTCCCCTGAGCCCCGCAGGACGCCTGCATCCCGCCATAAGCGGCCCACCTCGTCCATGGAGCTGGGACACATGGGGCCGGGGTGCGAGCAACTGGCCTACGTGGCTGCAAACCCGCAGACCCCTCCGTCCCGTCCCCACCACTGCGAAGATCCCCCTGTTCTTCCATCCGTAAAGGGGTCCCCCTTTACGGATGGAAGAACAGGGGGGAGGCCCCCAGGAGATGGCTTTTGTCCGAGCCGCGGCTGGGTGGTTTCGGGCGAAGAGGCGGGGCCGCGCAGGCGCAAGCAGGCCCCACCCCAAGAGCATCCCTCCGGGCAACGTGCCCCCCCCTTGAGATATCAGGCCAGGTCCACAGGGTCCCTGGGCTGGTGTCAGAGTTAACGGAGGCCCTCCCTGCCACCCAGAGGACCGCGCGTTTTCCCGTGGACCACACTTGCCAGCCCGTCTCCCACCCCGCCAGAGGCAGAGTGCCAGGGAAGAGCTAGGGACATGGGGCCGGGAAGAGGGGCCGGCCACGGTTCCCGGCCAGGTGGGGCGGTCCCGGGCGGGCGGGACCCACGCCCAGGGACCGGGTCTCCCTGGGGGTCTCAGGCCTGAGACCTGCCTGGGGGGCTAAGAGTCTCTCTTGGCTCAAACGGCCCCACCCTGCCCCGAGGCGGAAAACTTGGACCGACACGCTTCTACTCTCTAAAGTCTGGGCTGAACTTTGCGAGAAGGGACTGTGTGCGCTGCGACCTGGGTCCCACAGAGCTCGAACCCCCCCTGCCCGTGAAGGGATCCGCGGCCTGTGGTCCCTGGTGTCCGCAAAAGGCATTCACCTGCGGAGAACCTGGGCCCCGGTGAGCGGGACCAGACCCCACGGCAGGAGCCTGGGGAGGCCACTGGAGCCACGGGGGCCAGGGCTGGGCATTTTCCCGGGTGCTCTCTCGGGTCCCAGGCGCCTCTCTCGCCCGGGGAGTGCCCACGCCGTCCCCTGACCCCCGCAGGACGCCTGCATCCCGCCATAAGCGGCCCACCTCGTCCATGGAGCTGGGACACATGGGGCCGGGGTGCGAGCAACTGGCCTACGTGGCTGCAAACCCTCAGACCCCTCCGTCCCGTCCCCACCACTGCGAAGATCCCCCTGTTCTTCCATCCGTAAAGGGGTCCCCCTTTACGGATGGAAGAACAGGGGGGAGGCCCCCAGGAGATGGCTTTTGTCCGAGCCGCGGCTGGGTGGTTTCGGGCCAAGAGGCGGGGCCGCGCAGGCGCAAGCAGGCCCCACCCCAAGAGCATCCCTTCGGGCAACGTGCCCCCCCCTTGAGATATCAGGCCAGGTCCACAGGGTCCCTGGGCTGGTGTCAGAGTTAACGGAGGCCCTCCCTGCCACCCAGAGGACCGCGCGTGTTCCTGTGGACCACACTTGCCAGCCCGTCTCCCACCCCGCCATAGGCAGAGTGCCAGGGAAGAACTAGGGACCTGGTGCCTGGAAGAGGGGCCAGCCACGGTTCCGCGCCAGGTGGAGCGGTTCCGGGCGGGCGGGCGGGACCCTCGACCAAGGACCGGTTCTCCCTTGGGGAGTCTGGCCTGTGCCCCGCCTGGGAGGCTAAGAGCCTTGCTTCGCCTGCAAAGCCCCCACCCTGCCACAAGGCGGCAGACTTGGACCCAGCCGCTTCAACCCTCCAGTCTCTGCGGAACCACCCAAAAATGGAGTGTGACCGCTGTGACCTCAGTCCCCCAGAGCTCGAACCCCCACCTCTGTGAGGGAATCGGCGACCTCCTGTCCTTGGCGTCCGCAAAAGTCATTCACCTGCGGTGAACCTGGGCCTCGGGCGAGCACGGTCAGGCCCCATGGTAGGAGCCCGGGGAGGCAATGGAGGCCTCTGCGGCCAGGCCTCGGACTCTCTCCGGGGCTCTCTCGGGTCCCAGGCGCCCTCTCTCGCCCGGGGAGTGCCCACGTCGTCCCCTGACCCCCGCAGGACGCCTGCATCCCGCCATAAGCGGCCCACCTCGTCCATGGAGCTGGGACACATGGGGCCGGGGTGCGAGCAACTGGCCTACGTGGCTGCAAACCCGCAGACCCCTCCGTCCCGTCCCCACCACTGCGAAGATCCCCCTGTTCTTCCATCCGTAAAGGGGTCCCCCTTTACGGATGGAAGAACAGGGGGGAGTCCCCCAGGAGATGGCTTTTGTCCGAGCCGCGGCTGGGTGGTTTCGGGCCAAGAGGCAAGGCCGCGCAGGCGCAAGCAGGCCCCACCCCAAGAGCATCCCTCCGGGCAACGTGCCCCCCCCTTGAGATATCAGGCCAGGTCCACAGGGTCCCTGGGCTGGTGTCAGAGTTAACGGAGGCCCTCCCTGCCACCCAGAGGACCGCGCGTTTTTCCGTGGACCACACTTGCCAGCCCGTCTCCCACCCCGCCAGAGGCAGAGTGCCAGGGAAGAGCTAGGGACCTGGGGCCGAGAAGAGGGGCCGGCCATGGTTCCGGGCCACGTGGGGCGGTCCCGGGCGCGCGGGACCCACGCTCAGGGAACGGGTCTCCCTGGGGGTCACGGGCCTGAGACCTGCCTGGGGGGCTAAGAGTCTCTCTTGGCTCAAACGGCCCCACCCTGCCCCGAGGCGGAAAACTTGGACCGAAACGCTTCTACTCTCTAAAGTCTGGGCTGAACTTTGCGAGAAGGGACTGTGTGCGCTGCGACCTGGGTCCCAAAGAGCTCGAACCCCCCCTGCCCGTGAAGGGATCCGCGGCCTGTGGTCCCTGGTGTCCGCAAAAGGCATTCACCTGCGGAGGACCTGGGCCCGGTGAGCGGGACCAGGCCCCACGGCAGGAGCCTGGGGAGGCCACTGGAGCCACGGGGGCCAGGGCTGGGCATTTTCCCGGGTGCTCTCTCGGGTCCCAGGCGCCCTCTCTCGCCCGGGGAGTGCCCACGCCGTCCCCTGACCCCCGCAGGACGCCTGCATCCCGCCATAAGCGGCCCACCTCGTCCATGGAGCTGGGACACATGGGGCCGGGGTGCGAGCAACTGGCCTACGTGGCTGCAAACCCGCAGACCCCTCCGTCCCGTCCCCACCACTGCGAAGATCCCCCTGTTCTTCCATCCGTAAAGGGGTCCCCCTTTACGGATGGAAGAACAGGGGGGAGGCCCCCAGGAGATGGCTTTTGTCCGAGCCGCGGCTGGGTGGTTTCGGGCCAAGAGGCGGGGCCGCGCAGGCGCAAGCAGGCCCCACCCCAAGAGCATCCCTCCGGGCAACGTGCCCCCCCCCTTGAGATATCAGGCCAGGTCCACAGGGTCCCTGGGCTGGTGTCAGAGTTAACGGAGGCCCTCCCTGCCACCCAGAGGACCGCGCGTTTTCCCGTGGACCACACTTCCCAGCAGCTCTCCCACGCCCGCAGAGGCAGAGTGCCAGGGAAGAACTAGGGACCTGGTGCCTGGAAGAGGGGCCGGCCACGGTTCCGCGCCAGGTGGAGCGGTTCCGGGCGAGCGGGCGGGACCCTCGACCAAGGATCGGTTCTCCCTTGGGGAGTCTGGCCTGTGCCCGGCCTGGGAGGCTAAGAGCCTTGCTTCGCCTGCAAAGCCCCCACCCTGCCACAAGGCGGCAGACTTGGACCCAGCCGCTTCAACCCTCCAGTCTCTGCGGAACCACCCAAAAATGGACTGTGACCGCTGCGACCTCAGTCCCCCAGAGCTCGAACCCCCACCTCTGTGAGGGAATCGGCGACCTCCTGTCCTTGGCGTCCGCAAAAGGCATTCACCTGCGGTGAATCTGGGCCTCGGGCGAGCACGGTCAGGCCAAATGGTAGGAGCGCGGGGAGGCAATGGAGGCCTCTGCGGCCAGGCCTCGGACTCTCCCCGGGGCTCTCTCGGGTCCCAGGCGCCCTCTCTCGCCCGGGGAGTGCCCACGCCGTTCCATGACCCCCGCAGGACGCCTGCATCCCGCCATAAGCGGCCCACCTCGTCCATGGAGCTGGGACACATGGGGCCGGGGTGCGAGCAACTGGCCTACGTGGCTGCAAACCCGCAGACCCCTCCGTCCCGTCCCCACCACTGCGAAGATCCCCCTGTTCTTCCATCCGTAAAGGGGTCCCCCTTTACGGATGGAAGAACAGGGGGGAGGCCCCCAGGAGATGGCTTTTGTCCGAGCCGCGGCTGGGTGGTTTCGGGCGAAGAGGCGGGGCCGCGCAGGCGCAAGCAGGCCCCACCCCAAGAGCATCCCTCCGGGCAACGTGCCCCCCCCTTGAGATATCAGGCCAGGTCCACAGGGTCCCTGGGCTGGTGTCAGAGTTAACGGAGGCCCTCCCTGCCACCCAGAGGACCGCGCGTTTTCCCGTGGACCACACTTGCCAACCCGTCTCCCACCCCCCCATAGGCAGAGTGCCAGGGAAGAACTAGGGAACTGGTGCCTGGAAGAGGGGCCGGCCACGGTTCCGCGCCAGGTGGAGCGGTTCGGGGCGGGCGGGCGGGACCCTCGACCAAGGACCGGTTCTCCCTTGGGGAGTCTGGCCTGTGCCCCGCCTGGGAGGCTAAGAGCCTTGCTTCGCCTGCAAAGCCCCCACCCTGCCACAAGGCGGCAGACTTGGACCCAGCCGCTTCAATCCTCCAGTCTCTGCGGAACCACCCAAAAATGGAGTGTGACCGCTGCGACCTCAGTCCCCCAGAGCTCGAACCCCCACCTCTGTGAGGGAATCGGCGACCTCCTGTCCTTGGCGTCCGCAAAAGGCATTCACCTGCGGTGAACCTGGGCCTCGGGCGAGCACGGTCAGGCCCCATGGTAGGAGCCCGGGGAGGCAATGGAGGCCTCTGCGGCCAGGCCTCCTACTCTCCCCGGGGCTCTCTCGGGTCCCAGGCGCCCTCTCTCGCCCGGGGAGTGCCCACGCCGTCCCCTGAGCCCCGCAGGACGCCTGCATCCCGCCATAAGCGGCCCACCTCGTCCATGGAGCTGGGACACATGGGGCCGGGGTGCGAGCAACTGGCCTACGTGGCTGCAAACCCGCACACCCCTCCGTCCCGTCCCCACCACTGCGAAGATCCCCCTGTTCTTCCATCCGTAAAGGGGTCCCCCTTTACGGATGGAAGAACAGGGGGGAGGCCCCCAAGAGATGGCTTTTGTCCGAGCCGCGGCTGGGTGGTTTCGGGCCAAGAGGCGGGGCCGCGCAGGCGCAAGCAGGCCCCACCCCAAGAGCATCCCTCCGGGCAACGTGCCCCCCCCTTGAGATATCAGGCCAGGTCCACAGGGTCCCTGGGCTGGTGTCAGAGTTAACGGAAGCCCTACCTGCCACCCAGAGGACCGCGCGTTTTCCCGTGGACCACACTTGCCAGCCCGTCTCCCACCCCGCCAGAGTCAGAGTGCCAGGGAAGAGCTAGGGACATGGGGCCGGGAAGAGGGGCCGGCCACGGTTCCCGGCCAGGTGGGGCGGTCCCGGGCGGGCGGGACCCACGCCCAGGGACCGGGTCTCCCTGGGGGTCTCGGGCCTGAGGAATGCCTGGGGGGCTAAGAGTCTCTCTTGGCTCAAACGGCCCAACCCTGCCCCGAGGCGGAAAACTTGGACCGAGACGCTTCTACTCTCTAATGTCTGGGCTGAACTTTGCGAGAAGGGACTGTTTGCGCTGCGACCTGGGTCCCACAGAGCTCGAACCCCCCCTGCCCGTGAAGGGATCCGCGGCCTGTGGTCCCTGGTGTCCGCAAAAGGCATTCACCTGCGGAGGACCTGGGCCCGGTGAGCGGGACCAGGCCCCACGGCAGGAGCCTGGGGAGGCCACTGGAGCCACGGGGGCTAGGGCTGGGCATTTTCCCGGGTGCTCTCTCGGGTCCCAGGCGCCCTCTCTCGCCCGGGGAGTGCCCACGCCGTCCCCTGACCCCCGCAGGACGCCTGCATCCCGCCATAAGCGGCCCACCTCGTCCATGGAGCTGGAACACATGGGGCCGGGGTGCGAGCAACTGGCCTACGTGGCTGCAAACCCGCAGACCCCTCCGTCCCGTCCCCACCACTGCGAAGATCCCCCTGTTCTTCCATCCGTAAAGGGGTCCCCCTTTACGGCTGGAAGAACAGGGGTGAGTCCCTGAGTAGATGGCTTTTGTCCGAGCCGCGGCTGGCTGGTTTCGGGCCAAGAGGCGGGGCCGCGCAGGCGCAAGCAGGCCCCACCCCAAGAGCATCCCTCCGGGCAACGTGCCCCCCCCTTGAGATATCAGGCCAGGTCCACAGGGTCCCTGGGCTGGTGTCAGAGTTAACGGAGGCCCTCCCTGCCACCCAGAGGACCGCGCGTTTTCCCGTGGACCACACTTGCCAGCCCGTCTCCCACCCCGCCATAGGCAGAGTGCAAGGGAAGAACTAGGGACCTGGGGCCGAGAAGAGGGGCCGGCCACGGTTCCGCGCCAGGTGGAGCGGTTCCGGGCGGGCGGGCGGGACCCTCGACCAAGGACCGGTTCTCCCTTGGGGAGTCTGGCCTGTGCCCCGCCTGGGAGGCTAAGAGCCTTGCTTCGCCTGCAAAGCCCCCACCCTGCCACAAGGCGGCAGACTTGGACCCAGCCGCTTCAACCCTCCAGTCTCTGCGGAACCACCCAAAAATGGAGTGTGACCGCTGCGACCTCAGTCCCCCAGAGCTCGAACCCCCACCTCTGTGAGGGAATCGGCGACCTCCTGTCCTTGGCGTCCGCAAAAGGCATTCACCTGCGGTGAACCTGGGCCTCGGGCGAGCACGGTCAGGCCCCATGGTAGGAGCACGGGGAGGCAATGGAGGCCTCTGCGGCCAGGCCTCGGACTCTCCCCGGGGCTCTCTCGGGTCCCAGGCGCCCTCTCTCGCCCGGGGAGTGCCCACGCCGTCCCCTGAGCCCCGCAGGACGCCTGCATCCCGCCATAAGCGGCCCACCTCGTCCATGGAGCTGGGACACATGGGGCCGGGGTGCGAGCAACTGGCCTACGTGGCTGCAAACCCGCAGACCCCTCCGTCCCGTCCCCACCACTGCGAAGATCCCCCTGTTCTTCCATCCGTAAAGGGGTCCCCCTTTACGGATGGAAGAACAGGGGGGAGGCCCCCAGGACATGTCTTTTGTCCGTGCCGCGGCTGGGTCGTTTCGGGCCAAGAGGCGGGGCCGCGCAGGCGCAAGCAGGCCCCACCCCAAGAGCATCCCTCCGGGCAACGTGCCCCCCCCTTGAGATATCAGGCCAGGTCCACAGGGTCCCTGGGCTGGTGTCAGAGTTAACGGAGGCCCTCCCTGCCACCCAGAGGACCGCGCGTTTTCCCGTGGACCACACTTGCCAGCCCGTCTCCCACCCCTAGAGGCAGAGTGCCAGGGAAGAGCTAGGGACATGGGGCCGGGAAGAGGGGCCGGCCACGGTTCCCGGCCAGGTGGGGCGGTCCCGGGCGGGCGGGACCCACGCCCAGGGACCGGGTCTCCCTGGGGGTCTCAGGCCTGAGACCTGCCTGGGGGGCTAAGAGTCTCTCTTGGCTCAAACGGCCCCACCCTGCCCCGAGGCGGAAAACTTGGACCGACACGCTTCTACTCTCTAAAGTCTGGGCTGAACTTTGCGAGAAGGGACTGTGTGCGCTGCGACCTGGGTCCCACAGAGCTCGAACCCCCCCTGCCCGTGAAGGGATCAGCGGCCTGTGGTCCCTGGTGTCCGCAAAAGGCATTCACCTGCGGAGAACCTGGGCCCCGGTGAGCGGGACCAGGCCCCACGGCAGGAGCCTGGGGAGGCCACTGGAGCCACGGGGGCCAGGGCTGGGCATTTTCCCGGGTGCTCTCTCGGGTCCCAGGCGCCCTCTCTCGCCCGGGGAGTGCCCACGCCGTCCCCTGACCCCCGCAGGACGCCTGCATCCCGCCATAAGCGGCCCACCTCGTCCATGGAGCTGGGACACATGGGGCCGGGGTGCGAGCAACTGGCCTACGTGGCTGCAAACCCGCAGACCCCTCCGTCCCGTCCCCACCACTGCGAAGATCCCCCTGTTCTTCCATCCGTAAAGGGGTCCCCCTTTACGGATGGAAGAACAGGGGCGAGGCCCCCAGGAGATGGCTTTTGTCCGAGCCGCGGCTGGGTGGTTTCGGGCCAAGAGGCGGGGCCGCGCAGGCGCAAGCAGGCCCCACCCCAAGAGCATCCCTCCGGGCAACGTGCCCCCCCCTTGAGATATCAGGCCAGGTCCACAGGGTCCCTGGGCTGGTGTCAGAGTTAACGGAAGCCCTCCCTGCCACCCAGAGGACCGCGCGTTTTCCCGTGGACCACACTTGCCAGCCCGTCTCCCACCCCGCCAGAGTCAGAGTGCCAGGGAAGAGCTAGGGACATGGGGCCGGGAAGAGGGGCCGGCCACGGTTCCCGGCCAGGTGGGGCGGTCCCGGGCGGGCGGGACCCACGCCCAGGGACCGGGTCTCCCTGGGGGTCTCGGGCCTGAGGACTGCCTGGGGGGCTAAGAGTCTCTCTTGGCTCAAACGGCCCCACCCTGCCCCGAGGCGGAAAACTTGGACCGAGACGCTTCTACTCTCTAATGTCTGGGCTGAACTTTGCGAGAAGGGACTGTGTGCGCTGCGACCTGGGTCCCACAGAGCTCGAACCCCCCCTGCCCGTGAAGGGATCCGCGGCCTGTGGTCCCTGGTGTCCGCAAAAGGCATTCACCTGCGGAGGACCTGGGCCCGGTGAGCGGGACCAGGCCCCACGGCAGGAGCCTGGGGAGGCCACTGGAGCCACGGGGGCCAGGGCTGGGCATTTTCCCGGGTGCTCTCTCGGGTCCCAGGCGCCCTCTCTCGCCCGGGGAGTGCCCACGCCGTCCCCTGACCCCCGCAGGACGCCTGCATCCCGCCATAAGCGGCCCACCTCGTCCATGGAGCTGGGACACATGGGGCCGGGGTGCGAGCAACTGGCCTACGTGGCTGCAAACCCGCAGACCCCTCCGTCCCGTCCCCACCACTGCGAAGATCCCCCTGTTCTTCCATCCGTAAAGGGGTCCCCCTTTACGGATGGAAGAACAGGGGGGAGGCCCCCAGGAGATGGCTTTTGTCCGAGCCGCGGCTGGCTGGTTTCGGGCCAAGAGGCGGGGCCGCGCAGGCGCAAGCAGGCCCCACCCCAAGAGCATCCCTCCGGGCAACGTGCCCCCCCCTTGAGATATCAGGCCAGGTCCACAGGGTCCCTGGGCTGGTGTCAGAGTTAACGGAGGCCCTCCCTGCCACCCAGAGGACCGCGCGTTTTCCCGTGGACCACACTTGCCAGCCCGTCTCCCACCCCGCCATAGGCAGAGTGCAAGGGAAGAACTAGGGACCTGGGGCCGAGAAGAGGGGCCGGCCACGGTTCCGCGCCAGGTGGAGCGGTTCCGGGCGGGCGGGCGGGACCCTCGACCAAGGACCGGTTCTCCCTTGGGGAGTCTGGCCTGTGCCCCGCCTGGGAGGCTAAGAGCCTTGCTTCGCCTGCAAAGCCCCCACCCTGCCACAAGGCGGCAGACTTGGACCCAGCCGCTTCAACCCTCCAGTCTCTGCGGAACCACCCAAAAATGGAGTGTGACCGCTGCGACCTCAGTCCCCCAGAGCTCGAACCCCCACCTCTGTGAGGGAATCGGCGACCTCCTGTCCTTGGCGTCCGCAAAAGGCATTCACCTGCGGTGAACCTGGGCCTCGGGCGAGCACGGTCAGGCCCCATGGTAGGAGCACGGGGAGGCAATGGAGGCCTCTGCGGCCAGGCCTCGGACTCTCCCCGGGGCTCTCTCGGGTCCCAGGCGCCCTCTCTCGCCCGGGGAGTGCCCACGCCGTCCCCTGAGCCCCGCAGGACGCCTGCATCCCGCCATAAGCGGCCCACCTCGTCCATGGAGCTGGGACACATGGGGCCGGGGTGCGAGCAACTGGCCTACGTGGCTGCAAACCCGCAGACCCCTCCGTCCCGTCCCCACCACTGCGAAGATCCCCCTGTTCTTCCATCCGTAAAGGGGTCCCCCTTTACGGATGGAAGAACAGGGGGGAGGCCCCCAGGAGATGTCTTTTGTCCGTGCCGCGGCTGGGTCGTTTCGGGCCAAGAGGCGGGGCCGCGCAGGCGCAAGCAGGCCCCACCCCAAGAGCATCCCTCCGGGCAACGTGCCCCCCCCTTGAGATATCAGGCCAGGTCCACAGGGTCCCTGGGCTGGTGTCAGAGTTAACGGAGGCCCTCCCTGCCACCCAGAGGACCGCGCGTTTTCCCGTGGACCACACTTGCCAGCCCGTCTCCCACCCCGCCAGAGGCAGAGTGCCAGGGAAGAGCTAGGGACATGGGGCCGGGAAGAGGGGCCGGCCACGGTTCCCGGCCAGGTGGGGCGGTCCCTGGCGGGCGGGACCCACGCCCAGGGACCGGGTCTCCCTGGGGGTCTCAGGCCTGAGACCTGCCTGGGGGGCTAAGAGTCTCTCTTGGCTCAAACGGCCCCACCCTGCCCCGAGGCGGAAAACTTGGACCGACACGCTTCTACTCTCTAAAGTCTGGGCTGAACTTTGCGAGAAGGGACTGTGTGCGCTGCGACCTGGGTCCCACAGAGCTCGAACCCCCCCTGCCCGTGAAGGGATCAGCGGCCTGTGGTCCCTGGTGTCCGCAAAAGGCATTCACCTGCGGAGAACCTGGGCCCCGGTGAGCGGGACCAGGCCCCACGGCAGGAGCCTGGGGAGGCCACTGGAGCCACGGGGGCCAGGGCTGGGCATTTTCCCGGGTGCTCTCTCGGGTCCCAGGCGCCCTCTCTCGCCCGGGGAGTGCCCACGCCGTCCCCTGAGCCCCGCAGGACGCCTGCATCCCGCCATAAGCGGCCCACCTCGTCCATGGAGCTGGGACACATGGGGCCGGGGTGCGAGCAACTGGCCTACGTGGCTGCAAACCCGCAGACCCCTCCGTCCCGTCCCCACCACTGCGAAGATCCCCCTGTTCTTCCATCCGTAAAGGGGTCCCCCTTTACGGATGGAAGAACAGGGGGGAGGCCCCCAGGAGATGGCTTTTGTCCGAGCCGCGGCTGGGTGGTTTCGGGCCAAGAGGCGGGGCCGCGCAGGCGCAAGCAGGCCCCACCCCAAGAGCATCCCTCCGGGCAACGTGCCCCCCCCTTGAGATATCAGGCCAGGTCCACAGGGTCCCTGGGCTGGTGTCAGAGTTAACGGAGGCCCTCCCTGCCACCCAGAGGACCGCGCGTGTTCCCGTGGACCACACTTGCCAGCCCGTCTCCCACCCCGCCATAGGCAGAGTGCCAGGGAAGAACTAGGGAACTGGTGCCTGGAAGAGGGGCCGGCCACGGTTCCGCGCCAGGTGGAGCGGTTCCGGGCGGGCGGGCGGGACCCTCGACCAAGGACCGGTTCTCCCTTGGGGAGTCTGGCCTGTGCCCCGCCTGGGAGGCTAAGAGCCTTGCTTCGCCTGCAAAGCCCCCACCCTGCCACAAGGCGGCAGACTTGGACCCAGCCGCTTCAACCCTCCAGTCTCTGCGGAACCACCCAAAAATGGAGTGTGACCGCTGCGACCTCAGTCCCCCAGAGCTCGAACCCCCACCTCTGTGAGGGAATCGGCGACCTCCTGTCCTTGGCGTCCTCAAAAGGCATTCACCTGCGGTGAATCTGGGCCTCGGGCGAGCACGGTCAGGCCCCATGGTAGGAGCCCGGGGAGGCAATGGAGGCCTCTGCGGCCAGGCCTCGGACTCTCCCCGGGGCTCTCTCGGGTCCCAGGCGCCCTCTCTCGCCCGGGGAGTGCCCACGCCGTCCCCTGAGCCCCGCAGGACGCCTGCATCCCGCCATAAGCGGCCCACCTCGTCCATGGAGCTGGGACACATGGGGCCGGGGTGCGAGCAACTGGCCTACGTGGCTGCAAACCCGCAGACCCCTCCGTCCCGTCCCCACCACTGCGAAGATCCCCCTGTTCTTCCATCCGTAAAGGGGTCCCCCTTTACGGATGGAAGAACAGGGGAGAGGCCCCCAGGAGATGGCTTTTGTCCGAGCCGCGGCTGGGTGGTTTCGGGCGAAGAGGCGGGGCCGCGCAGGCGCAAGCAGGCCCCACCCCAAGAGCATCCCTCCGGGCAACGTGCCCCCCCCTTGAGATATCAGGCCAGGTCCACAGGGTCCCTGGGCTGGTGTCAGAGTTAACGGAGGCCCTCCCTGCCACCCAGAGGACCGCGCGTTTTCCCGTGGACCACACTTGCCAACCCGTCTCCCACCCCGCCATAGGCAGAGTGCCAGGGAAGAACTAGGGAACTGGTGCCTGGAAGAGGGGCCGGCCACGGTTCCGCGCCAGGTGGAGCGGTTCGGGGCGGGCGGGCGGGACCCTCGACCAAGGACCGGTTCTCCCTTGGGGAGTCTGGCCTGTGCCCCGCCTGGGAGGCTAAGAGCCTTGCTTCGCCTGCAAAGCCCCCACCCTGCCACAAGGCGGCAGACTTGGACCCAGCCGCTTCAATCCTCCAGTCTCTGCGGAACCACCCAAAAATGGAGTGTGACCGCTGCGACCTCAGTCCCCCAGAGCTCGAACCCCCACCTCTGTGAGGGAATCGGCGACCTCCTGTCCTTGGCGTCCGCAAAAGGCATTCACCTGCGGTGAACCTGGGCCTCGGGCGAGCACGGTCAGGCCCCATGGTAGGAGCCCGGGGAGGCAATGGAGGCCTCTGCGGCCAGGCCTCCTACTCTCCCCGGGGCTCTCTCGGGTCCCAGGCGCCCTCTCTCGCCCGTGGAGTGCCCACGCCGTCCCCTGACCCCCGCAGGACGCCTGCATCCCGCCATAAGCGGCCCACCTCGTCCATGGAGCTGGGACACATGGGGCCGTGGTGCGAGCAACTGGCCTACGTGGCTGCAAACCCGCAGACCCCTCCGTCCCGTCCCCACCACTGCGAAGATCCCCCTGTTCTTCCATCCGTAAAGGGGTCCCCCTTTACGGATGGAAGAACAGGGGGGAGGCCCCCAGGAGATGGCTTTTGTCCGAGCCGCGGCTGGGTGGTTTCGGGCCAAGAGGCGGGGCCGCGCAGGCGCAAGCAGGCCCCACCCCAAGAGCATCCCTCCGGGCAACGTGCCCCCCCCTTGAGATATCAGGCCAGGTCCACAGGGTCCCTGGGCTGGTGTCAGAGTTAACGGAGGCCCTCCCTGCCACCCAGAGGACCGCGCGTTTTCCCGTGGACCACACGTGCCAGCCCGTCTCCCACCCCGCCATAGGCAGAGTGCCAGGGAAGAACTAGGGACATGGGGCCGGGAAGAGGGGCCGGCCACGGTTCCGGGCCAGGTGGGGCGGTCACGGGCGGGCGGGACCCACGCCCAGGGACCGGGTCTCCCTGGGGGTCTCGGGCCTGAGGACTGCCTGGGGGGCTAAGAGTCTCTCTTGGCTCAAACGGCCCCACCCTGCCCCGAGGCGGAAAACTTGGACCGAGACGCTTCTACTCTCTAAAGTCTGGGCTGAACTTTGCGAGAAGGGACTGTGTGCGCTGCGACCTGGGTCCCACAGAGCTCGAACCCCCCCTGCCCGTGAAGGGATCCGCGGCCTGTGGTCCCTGGTGTCCGCAAAAGGCATTCACCTGCGGAGGACCTGGGCCCCGGTGAGCGGGACCAGGCCCCACGGCAGGAGCCTGGGGAGGCCACTGGAGCCACGGGGGCCAGGGCTGGGCATTTTCCCGGGTGCTCTCTCGGGTCCCAGGCGCCCTCTCTCGCCCGGGGAGTGCCCACGCCGTCCCCTGACCCCCGCAGGACGCCTGCATCCCGCCATAAGCGGCCCACCTCGTCCATGGAGCTGGGACACATGGGGCCGGGGTGCGAGCAACTGACCTACGTGGCAGCAAACCCGCAGACCCCTCCGTCCCGTCCCCACCACTGCGAAGATCCCCCTGTTCTTCCATCCGTAAAGGGGTCCCCCTTTACGGATGGAAGAACAGGGGGGAGTCCCCAAGGAGATGGCTTTTGTCCGAGCCGCGGCTGGGTGGTTTCGGGCCAAGAGGCGGGGCCGCGCAGGCGCAAGCAGGCCCCACCCCAAGAGCATCCATCCGGGCAACGTGCCCCCCCCTTGAGATATCAGGCCAGGTCCACAGGGTCCCTGGGCTGGTGTCAGAGTTAACGGAGGCCCTCCCTGCCACCCAGAGGACCGCGCGTTTTCCCGTGGACCACACTTGCCAGCCCGTCTCCCACCCCGCCAGAGGCAGAGTACCAGGGAAGAGCTAGGGACCTGGGGCCGAGAAGAGGGGCCGGCCACGGTTCCGGGCCACGTGGGGCGGTCCCGGGCGGGCGGGACCCACGCCCAGGGACCGGGTCTCCCTGGGGGTCACGGGCCTGAGACTTGCCTGGGGGGCTAAGAGTCTCTCTTGGCTCAAACGGCCCCACCCTGCCCCGAGGCGGAAAACTTGGACCGAAACGCTTCTGCTCTCTAAAGTCTGGGCTGAACTTTGCGAGAAGGGACTGTGTGCGCTGCGACATGGGTCCCACAGAGCTCGAACCCCCACCTCTGTGAGGGAATCGGCGACCTCCTGTCCTTGGCGTCCGCAAAAGGCATTCACCTGCGGTGAACCTGGGCCTCGGGCGAGCACGGTCAGGCCCCAAGGTAGGAGCCCGGGGAGGCAATGGAGGCCTCTGCGGCCAGGCCTCGGACTCTCCCCGGGGCTCTCTCGGGTCCCAGGCGCCCTCTCTCGCCCGGGGAGTGCCCACGCCGTCCCCTGAGCCCCGCAGGACGCCTGCATCCCGCCATAAGCGGCCCACCTCGTCCATGGAGCTGGGACACATGGGGCCGGGGTGCGAGCAACTGGCCTACGTGGCTGCAAACCCGCAGACCCCTCCGTCCCGTCCCCACCACTGCGAAGATCCCCCTGTTCTTCCATCCGTAAAGGGGTCCCCCTTTACGGATGGAAGAACAGGGGGGAGTCCCCCAGGAGATGGCTTTTGTCGGTGCCGCGGCTGGGTGGTTTCGGGCCAAGAGGCGGGGCCGCGCAGGCGCAAGCAGGCCCCACCCCAAGAGCATCCCTCCGGGCAACGTGCCCCCCCCTTGAGATATCAGGCCAGGTCCACAGGGTCCCTGGGCTGGTGTCAGAGTTAACGGAAGCCCTCCCTGCCACCCAGAGGACCGCGCGTTTTCCCGTGGACCACACTTGCCAGCCCGTCTCCCACCCCGCCAGAGTCAGAGTGCCAGGGAAGAGCTAGGGACATGGGGCCGGGAAGAGGGGCCGGCCACGGTTCCCGGCCAGGTGGGGCGGTCCCGGGCGGGCGGGACCCACGCCCAGGGACCGGGTCTCCCTGGGGGTCTCGGGCCTGAGGACTGCTGGGGGGCTAAGAGTCTCTCTTGGCTCAAACGGCCCCACCCTGCCCCGAGGCGGAAAACTTGGACCGAGACGCTTCTACTCTCTAATGTCTGGGCTGAACTTTGCGAGAAGGGACTGTGTGCGCTGCGACCTGGGTCCCACAGAGCTCGAACCCCCCCTGCCCGTGAAGGGATCCGCGGCCTGTGGTCCCTGGTGTCCGCAAAAGGCATTCACCTGCGGAGGACCTGGGCCCGGTGAGCGGGACCAGGCCCCACGGCAGGAGCCTGGGGAGGCCACTGGAGCCACGGGGGCCAGGGCTGGGCATTTTCCCGGGTGCTCTCTCGGGTCCCAGGCGCCCTCTCTCGCCCGGGGAGTGCCCACGCCGTCCCCTGACCCCCGCAGGACGCCTGCATCCCGCCATAAGCGGCCCACCTCGTCCATGGAGCTGGGACACATGGGGCCGGGGTGCGAGCAACTGGCCTACGTGGCTGCAAACCCGCAGACCCCTCCGTCCCGTCCCCACCACTGCGAAGATCCCCCTGTTCTTCCATCCGTAAAGGGGTCCCCCTTTACGGATGGAAGAACAGGGGGGAGTCCCTGAGGAGATGGCTTTTGTCCGAGCCGCGGCTGGCTGGTTTCGGGCCAAGAGGCGGGGCCGCGCAGGCGCAAGCAGGCCCCACCCCAAGAGCATCCCTCCGGGCAACGTGCCCCCCCCTTGAGATATCAGGCCAGGTCCACAGGGTCCCTGGGCTGGTGTCAGAGTTAACGGAGGCCCTCCCTGCCACCCAGAGGACCGCGCGTTTTCCCGTGGACCACACTTGCCAGCCCGTCTCCCACCCCGCCATAGGCAGAGTGCAAGGGAAGAACTAGGGACCTGGGGCCGAGAAGAGGGGCCGGCCACGGTTCCGCGCCAGGTGGAGCGGTTCCGGGCGGGCGGGCGGGACCCTCGACCAAGGACCGGTTCTCCCTTGGGGAGTCTGGCCTGTGCCCCGCCTGGGAGGCTAAGAGCCTTGCTTCGCCTGCAAAGCCCCCACCCTGCCACAAGGCGGCAGACTTGGACCCAGCCGCTTCAACCCTCCAGTCTCTGCGGAACCACCCAAAAATGGAGTGTGACCGCTGCGACCTCAGTCCCCCAGAGCTCGAACCCCCACCTCTGTGAGGGAATCGGCGACCTCCTGTCCTTGGCGTCCGCAAAAGGCATTCACCTGCGGTGAACCTGGGCCTCGGGCGAGCACGGTCAGGCCCCATGGTAGGAGCACGGGGAGGCAATGGAGGCCTCTGCGGCCAGGCCTCGGACTCTCCCCGGGGCTCTCTCGGGTCCCAGGCGCCCTCTCTCGCCCGGGGAGTGCCCACGCCGTCCCCTGAGCCCCGCAGGACGCCTGCATCCCGCCATAAGCGGCCCACCTCGTCCATGGAGCTGGGACACATGGGGCCGGGGTGCGAGCAACTGGCCTACGTGGCTGCAAACCCGCAGACCCCTCCGTCCCGTCCCCACCACTGCGAAGATCCCCCTGTTCTTCCATCCGTAAAGGGGTCCCCCTTTACGGATGGAAGAACAGGGGGGAGGCCCCCAGGAGATGTCTTTTGTCCGTGCCGCGGCTGGGTCGTTTCGGGCCAAGAGGCGGGGCCGCGCAGGCGCAAGCAGGCCCCACCCCAAGAGCATCCCTCCGGGCAACGTGCCCCCCCCTTGAGATATCAGGCCAGGTCCACAGGGTCCCTGGGCTGGTGTCAGAGTTAACGGAGGCCCTCCCTGCCACCCAGAGGACCGCGCGTTTTCCCGTGGACCACACTTGCCAGCCCGTCTCCCACCCCGCCAGAGGCAGAGTGCCAGGGAAGAGCTAGGGACATGGGGCCGGGAAGAGGGGCCGGCCACGGTTCCCGGCCAGGTGGGGCGGTCCCTGGCGGGCGGGACCCACGCCCAGGGACCGGGTCTCCCTGGGGGTCTCAGGCCTGAGACCTGCCTGGGGGGCTAAGAGTCTCTCTTGGCTCAAACGGCCCCACCCTGCCCCGAGGCGGAAAACTTGGACCGACACGCTTCTACTCTCTAAAGTCTGGGCTGAACTTTGCGAGAAGGGACTGTGTGCGCTGCGACCTGGGTCCCACAGAGCTCGAACCCCCCCTGCCCGTGAAGGGATCAGCGGCCTGTGGTCCCTGGTGTCCGCAAAAGGCATTCACCTGCGGAGAACCTGGGCCCCGGTGAGCGGGACCAGGCCCCACGGCAGGAGCCTGGGGAGGCCACTGGAGCCACGGGGGCCAGGGCTGGGCATTTTCCCGGGTGCTCTCTCGGGTCCCAGGCGCCCTCTCTCGCCCGGGGAGTGCCCACGCCGTCCCCTGAGCCCCGCAGGACGCCTGCATCCCGCCATAAGCGGCCCACCTCGTCCATGGAGCTGGGACACATGGGGCCGGGGTGCGAGCAACTGGCCTACGTGGCTGCAAACCCGCAGACCCCTCCGTCCCGTCCCCACCACTGCGAAGATCCCCCTGTTCTTCCATCCGTAAAGGGGTCCCCCTTTACGGATGGAAGAACAGGGGGGAGGCCCCCAGGAGATGGCTTTTGTCCGAGCCGCGGCTGGGTGGTTTCGGGCCAAGAGGCGGGGCCGCGCAGGCGCAAGCAGGCCCCACCCCAAGAGCATCCCTCCGGGCAACGTGCCCCCCCCTTGAGATATCAGGCCAGGTCCACAGGGTCCCTGGGCTGGTGTCAGAGTTAACGGAGGCCCTCCCTGCCACCCAGAGGACCGCGCGTGTTCCCGTGGACCACACTTGCCAGCCCGTCTCCCACCCCGCCATAGGCAGAGTGCCAGGGAAGAACTAGGGAACTGGTGCCTGGAAGAGGGGCCGGCCACGGTTCCGCGCCAGGTGGAGCGGTTCCGGGCGGGCGGGCGGGACCCTCGACCAAGGACCGGTTCTCCCTTGGGGAGTCTGGCCTGTGCCCCGCCTGGGAGGCTAAGAGCCTTGCTTCGCCTGCAAAGCCCCCACCCTGCCACAAGGCGGCAGACTTGGACCCAGCCGCTTCAACCCTCCAGTCTCTGCGGAACCACCCAAAAATGGAGTGTGACCGCTGCGACCTCAGTCCCCCAGAGCTCGAACCCCCACCTCTGTGAGGGAATCGGCGACCTCCTGTCCTTGGCGTCCTCAAAAGGCATTCACCTGCGGTGAATCTGGGCCTCGGGCGAGCACGGTCAGGCCCCATGGTAGGAGCCCGGGGAGGCAATGGAGGCCTCTGCGGCCAGGCCTCGGACTCTCCCCGGGGCTCTCTCGGGTCCCAGGCGCCCTCTCTCGCCCGGGGAGTGCCCACGCCGTCCCCTGAGCCCCGCAGGACGCCTGCATCCCGCCATAAGCGGCCCACCTCGTCCATGGAGCTGGGACACATGGGGCCGGGGTGCGAGCAACTGGCCTACGTGGCTGCAAACCCGCAGACCCCTCCGTCCCGTCCCCACCACTGCGAAGATCCCCCTGTTCTTCCATCCGTAAAGGGGTCCCCCTTTACGGATGGAAGAACAGGGGAGAGGCCCCCAGGAGATGGCTTTTGTCCGAGCCGCGGCTGGGTGGTTTCGGGCGAAGAGGCGGGGCCGCGCAGGCGCAAGCAGGCCCCACCCCAAGAGCATCCCTCCGGGCAACGTGCCCCCCCCTTGAGATATCAGGCCAGGTCCACAGGGTCCCTGGGCTGGTGTCAGAGTTAACGGAGGCCCTCCCTGCCACCCAGAGGACCGCGCGTTTTCCCGTGGACCACACTTGCCAACCCGTCTCCCACCCCGCCATAGGCAGAGTGCCAGGGAAGAACTAGGGAACTGGTGCCTGGAAGAGGGGCCGGCCACGGTTCCGCGCCAGGTGGAGCGGTTCGGGGCGGGCGGGCGGGACCCTCGACCAAGGACCGGTTCTCCCTTGGGGAGTCTGGCCTGTGCCCCGCCTGGGAGGCTAAGAGCCTTGCTTCGCCTGCAAAGCCCCCACCCTGCCACAAGGCGGCAGACTTGGACCCAGCCGCTTCAATCCTCCAGTCTCTGCGGAACCACCCAAAAATGGAGTGTGACCGCTGCGACCTCAGTCCCCCAGAGCTCGAACCCCCACCTCTGTGAGGGAATCGGCGACCTCCTGTCCTTGGCGTCCGCAAAAGGCATTCACCTGCGGTGAACCTGGGCCTCGGGCGAGCACGGTCAGGCCCCAAGGTAGGAGCCCGGGGAGGCAATGGAGGCCTCTGCGGCCAGGCCTCGGACACTCCCCGGGGCTCTCTCGGGTCCCAGGCGCCCTCTCTCGCCCGGGGAGTGCCCACGCCGTCCCCTGAGCCCGGCAGGACGCCTGCATCCCGCCATAAGCGGCCCACCTCGTCCATGGAGCTGGGACACATGGGGCCGGGGTGCGAGCAACTGGCCTACGTGGCTGCAAACCCGCAGACCCCTCCGTCCCGTCCCCACCACTGCGAAGATCCCCCTGTTCTTCCATCCGTAAAGGGGTCCCCCTTTACGGATGGAAGAACAGGGGGGAGTCCCCCAGGAGATGGCTTTTGTCGGTGCCGCGGCTGGGGGGTTTCGGGCCAAGAGGCGGGGCCGCGCAGGCGCAAGCAGGCCCCACCCCAAGAGCATCCCTCCGGGCAACGTGCCCCCCCCTTGAGATATCAGGCCAGGTCCACAGGGTCCCTGGGCTGGTGTCAGAGTTAACGGAGGCCCTCCCTGCCACCCAGAGGACCGCGCGTTTTTCCGTGGACCACACTTGCCAGCCCGTCTCCCACCCCGCCAGAGGCAGAGTGCCAGGGAAGAGCTAGGGACCTGGGGCCGAGAAGAGGGGCCGGCCACGGTTCCGGGCCACGTGGGGCGGTCCCGGGCGCGCGGGACCCACGCTCAGGGACCGGGTCTCCCTGGGGGAAACGGGCCTGAGACCTGCCTGGGGGGCTAAGAGTCTCTCTTGGCTCAAACGGCCCCACCCTGCCCCGAGGCGGAAAACTTGGACCGAAACGCTTCTACTCTCTAAAGTCTGGGCTGAACTTTGCGAGAAGGGACTGTGTGCGCTGCGACCTGGGTCCCACAGAGCTCGAACCCCCACCTCTGTGAGGGAATCGGCGACCTCCTGTGCTTGGCGTCCGCAAAAGGCATTCACCTGCGGTGAACCTGGGCCTCGGGCGAGCACGGTCAGGCCCCAAGGTAGGAGCCCGGGGAGGCAATGGAGGCCTCTGCGGCCAGGCTTCGGACTCTCCCCGGGGCTCTCTCGGGTCCCAGGCGCCCTCTCTCGCCCGGGGAGTGCCCACGCCGTCCCCTGACCCCCGCAGGACGCCTGCATCCCGCCATAAGCGGCCCACCTCGTCCATGGAGCTGGGACACATGGGGCCGGGGTGCGAGCAACTGGCCTACGTGGCTGCAAACCCGCAGACCCCTCCGTCCCGTCCCCACCACTGCGAAGATCCCCCTGTTCTTCCATCCGTAAAGGGGTCCCCCTTTACGGATGGAAGAACAGGGGGAGGCCCCCGGGAGATGGCTTTTGTCCGAGCCGCGGCTGGGTGGTTTCGGGCCAAGAGGCGGGGCCGCGCAGGCGCAAGCAGGCCCCACCCCAAGAGCATCCCTCCGGGCAACGTGCCCCCCCCCTTGAGATATCACGCCAGGTCCACAGGGTCCCTGGGCTGGTGTCAGAGTTAACGGAGGCCCTCCCTGCCACCCAGAGGACCGCGCGTTTTCCCGTGGACCACACTTGCCAGCCCGTCTCCCACCCCGCCAGAGGCAGAGTGCCAGGGAAGAGCTAGGGACAAGGGGCCGGGAAGAGGGGCCGGCCACGGTTCCGGGCCAGGTGGGGCGGTCCTCGGCGGGCGGGACCCACGCCCAGGGACCGGGTCTCCCTGGGGGTCTCGGGCCTGAGGACTGCCTGGGGGGCTAAGAGTCTCTCTTGGCTCAAACGGCCCCACCCTGCCCCGAGGCGGAAAAGTTGGACGGAGACGCTTCTACTCTCTAAAGTCTGGGCTTAACTTTGCGAGAAGGGACTGTGTGCGCTGCGACCTGGGTCCCAAAGAGCTCGAACCCCCCCTGCCCGTGAAGGGATCCGCGGCCTGTGGTCCCTGGTGTCCGCAAAAGGCATTCACCTGCGGAGGACCTGGGCCCGGTGAGCGGGACCAGGCCCCACGGCAGGAGCCTGGGGAGGCCACTGGAGCCACGGGGGCCAGGGCTGGGCATTTTCCCGGGTGCTCTCTCGGGTCCCAGGCGCCCTCTCTCGCGCGGGGAGTGCCCACGCCGTCCCCTGACCCCCGCAGGACGCCTGCATCCCGCCATAAGCGGCCCACCTCGTCCATGGAGCTGGGACACATGGGGCCGGGGTGCGAGCAACTGGCCTACGTGGCTGCAAACCCGCAGACTCCTCCGTCCCGTCCCCACCACTGCGAAGATCCCCCTGTTCTTCCATCCGTAAAGGGGTCCCCCTTTACGGATGGAAGAACAGGGGGGAGGCCCCCAGGAGATGGCTTTTGTCCGAGCCAAGGCTGGCTGGTTTCGGGCCAAGAGGCGGGGCCGCGCAGGCGCAAGCAGGCCCCACCCCAAGAGCATCCCTCCGGGCAACGTGCCCCCCCCCTTGAGATATCAGGCCAGGTCCACAGGGTCCCTGGGCTGGTGTCAGAGGTAACGGAGGCCCTCCCTGCCACCCAGAGGACCGCGCGTTTTCCCGTGGACCTCACTTCCCAGCAGCTCTCCCACGCCCGCAGAGGCAGAGTGCCAGGGAAGAACTAGGGACCTGGTGCCTGGAAGAGGGGCCGGCCACGGTTCCGCGCCAGGTGGAGCGGTTCGGGGCGGGCGGGCGGGACCCTCGACCAAGGACCGGTTCTCCCTTGGGGAGTCTGGCCTGTGCCCCGCCTGGGAGGCTAAGAGCCTTGCTTCGCCTGCAAAGCCCCCACCCGGCCACAAGGCGGCAGACTTGGACCCAGCCGCTTCAATCCTCCAGTCTCTGCGGAACCACCCAAAAATGGAGTGTGACCGCTGCGACCTCAGTCCCCCAGAGCTCGAACCCCCACCTCTGTGAGGGAATCGGCGACCTCCTGTCCTTGGCGTCCGCAAAAGGCATTCACCTGCGGTGAACCTGGGCCTCGGGCGAGCACGGTCAGGCCCCATGGTAGGAGCCCGGGGAGAAAATGGAGGCCTCTGCGGCCAGGCCTCCTACTCTCCCCGGGGCTCTCTCGGGTCCCAGGCGCCCTCTCTCGCCGGGGGAGTGCCCACGCCGTCCCCTGACCCCCGCAGGACGCCTGCATCCCGCCATAAGCGGCCCACCTCGTCCATGGAGCTGGGACACATGGGGCCGGGGTGCGAGCAACTGGCCTACGTGGCTGCAAACCCGCAGACCCCTCCGTCCCGTCCCCACCACTGCGAAGATCCCCCTGTTCTTCCATCCGTAAAGGGGTCCCCCTTTACGGATGGAAGAACAGGGGGGAGGCCCCCAGGAGATGGCTTTTGTCCGAGCCGCGGCTGGCTGGTTTCGGGCCAAGAGGCGGGGCCGCGCAGGCGCAAGCAGGCCCCACCCCAAGAGCATCCCTCCGGGCAACGTGCCCCCCCCCTTGAGATATCAGGCCAGGTCCACAGGGTCCCTGGGCTGGTGTCAGAGTTAACGGAGGCCCTCCCTGCCACCCAGAGGACCGCGCGTTTTCCCGTGGACCTCACTTCCCAGCAGCTCTCCCACGCCCGCAGAGGCAGAGTGCCAGGGAAGAACTAGGGACCTGGTGCCTGGAAGAGGGGCCGGCCACGGTTCCGCGCCAGGTGGAGCGGTTCCGGGCGAGCGGGCGGGACCCTCGACCAAGGATCGGTTCTCCCTTGGGGAGTCTGGCCTGTGCCCGGCCTGGGAGGCTAAGAGCCTTGCTTCGCCTGCAAAGCCCCCACCCTGCCACAAGGCGGCAGACTTGGACCCAGCCGCTTCAACCCTCCAGTCTCTGCGGAACCACCCAAAAATGGACTGTGACCGCTGCGACCTCAGTCCCCCAGAGCTCGAACCCCCACCTCTGTGAGGGAATCGGCGACCTCCTGTCCTTGGCGTCCGCAAAAGGCATTCACCTGCGGTGAATCTGGGCCTCGGGCGAGCACGGTCAGGCCAAATGGTAGGAGCCCGGGGAGGCAATGGAGGCCTCTGCGGCCAGGCCTCGGACTCTCCCCGGGGCTCTCTCGGGTCCCAGGCGCCCTCTCTCGCCCGGGGAGTGCCCACGCCGTCCCCTGACCCCCGCAGGACGCCTGCATCCCGCCATAAGCGGCCCACCTCGTCCATGGAGCTGGGACACATGGGGCCGGGGTGCGAGCAACTGGCCTACGTGGCTGCAAACCCGCAGACCCCTCCGTCCCGTCCCCACCACTGCGAAGATCCCCCTGTTCTTCCATCCGTAAAGGGGTCCCCCTTTACGGATGGAAGAACAGGGGGGAGGCCCCCAGGAGATGGCTTTTGTCCGAGCCGCGGCTGGGTGGTTTCGGGCGAAGAGGCGGGGCCGCGCAGGCGCAAGCAGGCCCCACCCCAAGAGCATCCCTCCGGGCAACGTGCCCCCCCCTTGAGATATCAGGCCAGGTCCACAGGGTCCCTGGGCTGGTGTCAGAGTTAACGGAGGCCCTCCCTGCCACCCAGAGGACCGCGCGTTTTCCCGTGGACCACACTTGCCAGCCCGTCTCCCACCCCGCCATAGGCAGAGTGCCAGGGAAGAACTAGGGAACTGGTGCCTGGAAGAGGGGCCGGCCACGGTTCCGCGCCAGGTGGAGCGGTTCGGGGCGGGCGGGCGGGACCCTCGACCAAGGACCGGTTCTCCCTTGGGGAGTCTGGCCTGTGCCCCGCCTGGGAGGCTAAGAGCCTTGCTTCGCCTGCAAAGCCCCCACCCTGCCACAAGGCGGCAGACTTGGACCCAGCCGCTTCAATCCTCCAGTCTCTGCGGAACCACCCAAAAATGGAGTGTGACCGCTGCGACCTCAGTCCCCCAGAGCTCAAACCCCCACCTCTGTGAGGGAATCGGCGACCTCCTGTCCTTGGCGTCCGCAAAAGGCATTCACCTGCGGTGAACCTGGGCCTCGGGCGAGCACGGTCAGGCCCCATGGTAGGAGCCCGGGGAGGCAAAGGAGGCCTCTGCGGCCAGGCCTCCTACTCTCCCCGGGGCTCTCTCGGGTCCCAGGCGCCCTCTCTCGCCCGGGGAGTGCCCACGCCGTCCCCTGACCCCCGCAGGACGCCTGCATCCCGCCATAAGCGGCCCACCTCGTCCATGGAGCTGGGACACATGGGGCCGGGGTGCGAGCAACTGGCCTACGTGGCTGCAAACCCGCAGACCCCTCCGTCCCGTCCCCACCACTGCGAAGATCCCCCTGTTCTTCCATCCGTAAAGGGGTCCCCCTTTACGGATGGAAGAACAGGGGGGAGGCCCCCAGGAGATGGCTTTTGTCTGAGCCGCGGCTGGGTGGTTTCGGGCCAAGAGGAAGGGGCCGCGCAGGCGCAAGCAGGCCCCACCCCAAGAGCATCCCTCCGGGCAACGTGCCCCCCCCTTGAGATATCAGGCCAGGTCCACAGGGTCCCTGGGCTGGTGTCAGAGTTAACGGAGGCCCTCCCTGCCACCCAGAGGACCGCGCGTTTTCCCGTGGACCACACTTGCCAGCCCGTCTCCCACCCCGCCAGAGGCAGAGTGCAAGGGAAGAACTAGGGACCTGGGTCCGAGAAGAGGGGCCGGCCACGGTTCCGCGCCAGGTGGAGCGGTTCCGGGCGGGCGGGCGGGACCCTCGACCAAGGACCGGTTCTCCCTTGGGGAGTCTGGCCTGTGCCCCGCCTGGGAGGCTAAGAGCCTTGCTTCGCCTGCAAAGCCCCCACCCTGCCACAAGGCGGCAGACTTGGACCCAGCCGCTTCAACCCTCCAGTCTCTGCGGAACCACCCAAAAATGGAGTGTGACCGCTGCGACCTCAGTCCCCCAGAGCTCGAACCCCCACCTCTGTGAGGGAATCGGCGACCTCCTGTCCTTGGCGTCCGCAAAAGGCATTCACCTGCGGTGAACCTGGGCCTCGGGCGAGCACGGTCAGGCCCCATGGTAGGAGCACGGGGAGGCAATGGAGGCCTCTGCGGCCAGGCCTCGGACTCTCCCCGGGGCTCTCTCGGGTCCCAGGCGCCCTCTCTCGCCCGGGGAGTGCCCACGCCGTCCCCTGAGCCCCGCAGGACGCCTGCATCCCGCCATAAGCGGCCCACCTCGTCCATGGAGCTGGGACACATGGGGCCGGGGTGCGAGCAACTGGCCTACGTGGCTGCAAACCCGCAGACACCTCCGTCCCGTCCCCACCACTGCGAAGATCCCCCTGTTCTTCAATCCGTAAAGGGGTCCCCCTTTACGGATGGAAGAACAGGGGGGAGTCCCCCAGGAGATGGCTTTTGTCGGTGCCGCGGCTGGGGGGTTTCGGGCCAAGAGGCGGGGCCGCGCAGGCGCAAGCAGGCCCCACCCCAAGAGCATCCCTCCGGGCAACGTGCCCCCCCCTTGAGATATCAGGCCAGGTCCACAGGGTCCCTGGGCTGGTGTCAGAGTTAACGGAGGCCCTCCCTGCCACCCAGAGGACCGCGCGTGTTCCCGTGGACCACACTTGCCAGCCCGTCTCCCACCCCGCCATAGGCAGAGTGCCAGGGAAGAACTAGGGACCTGGTGCCTGGAAGAGGGGCCGGCCACGGTTCCGCGCCAGGTGGAGCGGTTCCGGGCGGGCGGGCGGGACCCTCGACCAAGGACCGGTTCTCCCTTGGGGAGTCTGGCCTGTGCCCCGCCTGGGAGGCTAAGAGCCTTGCTTCGCCTGCAAAGCCCCCACCCTGCCACAAGGCGGCAGACTTGGACCCAGCCGCTTCAACCCTCCAGTCTCTGCGGAACCACCCAAAAATGGAGTGTGACCGCTGCGACCTCAGTCCCCCAGAGCTCGAACCCCCACCTCTGTGAGGGAATCGGCGACCTCCTGTCCTTGGCGTCCGCAAAAGGCATTCACCTGCGGTGAATCTGGGCCTCGGGCGAGCACGGTCAGGCCCCATGGTAGGAGCCCGGGGAGGCAATGGAGGCCTCTGCGGCCAGGCCTCGGACTCTCCCCGGGGCTCTCTCGGGTCCCAGGCGCCCTCTCTCGCCCGGGGAGTGCCCACGCCGTCCCCTGAGCCCCGCAGGACGCCTGCATCCCGCCATAAGCGGCCCACCTCGTCCATGGAGCTGGGACACATGGGGCCGGGGTGCGAGCAACTGGCCTACGTGGCTGCAAACCCGCAGACCCCTCCGTCCCGTCCCCACCACTGCGAAGATGCCTCTGTTCTTCCATCCGTAAAGGCGTCCCCCTTTACGGATGGAAGAACAGGGGGGAGTCCCCCAGGAGATGGCTTTTGTCCGAGCCGCGGCTGGGTGGTTTCGGGCGAAGAGGCGGGGCCGCGCAGGCGCAAGCAGGCCCCACCCCAAGAGCATCCCTCCGGGCAACGTGCCCCCCCCTTGAGATATCAGGCCAGGTCCACAGGGTCCCTGGGCTGGTGTCAGAGTTAACGGAGGCCCTCCCTGCCACCCAGAGGACCGCGCGTTTTCCCGTGGACCACACTTGCCAGCCCGTCTCCCACCCCGCCAGAGGCAGAGTGCCAGGGAAGAGCTAGGGACATGGGGCCGGGAAGAGGGGCCGGCCACGGTTCCGGGCCAGGTGGGGCGGTCCTCGGCGGGCGGGACCCACGCCCAGGGACCGGGTCTCCCTGGGGGTCTCGGGCCTGAGGACTGCCTGGGGGGCTAAGAGTCTCTCTTGGCTCAAACGGCCCCACCCTGCCCCGAGGCGGAAAAGTTGGACGGAGACGCTTCTACTCTCTAAAGTCTGGGCTTAACTTTGCGAGAAGGGACTGTGTGCGCTGCGACCTGGGTCCCAAAGAGCTCGAACCCCCCCTGCCCGTGAAGGGATCCGCGGCCTGTGGTCCCTGGTGTCCGCAAAAGGCATTCACCTGCGGAGGACCTGGGCCCGGTGAGCGGGACCAGGCCCCACGGCAGGAGCCTGGGGAGGCCACTGGAGCCACGGGGGCCAGGGCTGGGCATTTTCCCGGGTGCTCTCTCGGGTCCCAGGCGCCCTCTCTCGCGCGGGGAGTGCCCACGCCGTCCCCTGACCCCCGCAGGACGCCTGCATCCCGCCATAAGCGGCCCACCTCGTCCATGGAGCTGGGACACATGGGGCCGGGGTGCGAGCAACTGGCCTACGTGGCTGCAAACCCGCAGACTCCTCCGTCCCGTCCCCACCACTGCGAAGATCCCCCTGTTCTTCCATCCGTAAAGGGGTCCCCCTTTACGGATGGAAGAACAGGGGGGAGGCCCCCAGGAGATGGCTTTTGTCCGAGCCGCGGCTGGCTGGTTTCGGGCCAAGAGGCGGGGCCGCGCAGGCGCAAGCAGGCCCCACCCCAAGAGCATCCCTCCGGGCAACGTGCCCCCCCCCTTGAGATATCAGGCCAGGTCCACAGGGTCCCTGGGCTGGTGTCAGAGGTAACGGAGGCCCTCCCTGCCACCCAGAGGACCGCGCGTTTTCCCGTGGACCTCACTTCCCAGCAGCTCTCCCACGCCCGCAGAGGCAGAGTGCCAGGGAAGAACTAGGGACCTGGTGCCTGGAAGAGGGGCCGGCCACGGTTCCGCGCCAGGTGGAGCGGTTCGGGGCGGGCGGGCGGGACCCTCGACCAAGGACCGGTTCTCCCTTGGGGAGTCTGGCCTGTGCCCCGCCTGGGAGGCTAAGAGCCTTGCTTCGCCTGTAAAGCCCCCACCCGGCCACAAGGCGGCAGACTTGGACCCAGCCGCTTCAATCCTCCAGTCTCTGCGGAACCACCCAAAAATGGAGTGTGACCGCTGCGACCTCAGTCCCCCAGAGCTCGAACCCCCACCTCTGTGAGGGAATCGGCGACCTCCTGTCCTTGGCGTCCGCAAAAGGCATTCACCTGCGGTGAACCTGGGCCTCGGGCGAGCACGGTCAGGCCCCATGGTAGGAGCCCGGGGAGAAAATGGAGGCCTCTGCGGCCAGGCCTCCTACTCTCCCCGGGGCTCTCTCGGGTCCCAGGCGCCCTCTCTCGCCCGGGGAGTGCCCACGCCGTCCCCTGACCCCCGCAGGACGCCTGCATCCCGCCATAAGCGGCCCACCTCGTCCATGGAGCTGGGACACATGGGGCCGGGGTGCGAGCAACTGGCCTACGTGGCTGCAAACCCGCAGACCCCTCCGTCCCGTCCCCACCACTGCGAAGATCCCCCTGTTCTTCCATCCGTAAAGGGGTCCCCCTTTACGGATGGAAGAACAGGGGGGAGGCCCCCAGGAGATGGCTTTTGTCCGAGCCGCGGCTGGCTGGTTTCGGGCCAAGAGGCGGGGCCGCGCAGGCGCAAGCAGGCCCCACCCCAAGAGCATCCCTCCGGGCAACGTGCCCCCCCCCTTGAGATATCAGGCCAGGTCCACAGGGTCCCTGGGCTGGTGTCAGAGTTAACGGAGGCCCTCCCTGCCACCCAGAGGACCGCGCGTTTTCCCGTGGACCTCACTTCCCAGCAGCTCTCCCACGCCCGCAGAGGCAGAGTGCCAGGGAAGAACTAGGGACCTGGTGCCTGGAAGAGGGGCCGGCCACGGTTCCGCGCCAGGTGGAGCGGTTCCGGGCGAGCGGGCGGGACCCTCGACCAAGGATCGGTTCTCCCTTGGGGAGTCTGGCCTGTGCCCGGCCTGGGAGGCTAAGAGCCTTGCTTCGCCTGCAAAGCCCCCACCCTGCCACAAGGCGGCAGACTTGGACCCAGCCGCTTCAACCCTCCAGTCTCTGCGGAACCACCCAAAAATGGACTGTGACCGCTGCGACCTCAGTCCCCCAGAGCTCGAACCCCCACCTCTGTGAGGGAATCGGCGACCTCCTGTCCTTGGCGTCCGCAAAAGGCATTCACCTGCGGTGAATCTGGGCCTCGGGCGAGCACGGTCAGGCCAAATGGTAGGAGCCCGGGGAGGCAATGGAGGCCTCTGCGGCCAGGCCTCGGACTCTCCCCGGGGCTCTCTCGGGTCCCAGGCGCCCTCTCTCGCCCGGGGAGTGCCCACGCCGTCCCCTGACCCCCGCAGGACGCCTGCATCCCGCCATAAGCGGCCCACCTCGTCCATGGAGCTGGGACACATGGGGCCGGGGTGCGAGCAACTGGCCTACGTGGCTGCAAACCCGCAGACCCCTCCGTCCCGTCCCCACCACTGCGAAGATCCCCCTGTTCTTCCATCCGTAAAGGGGTCCCCCTTTACGGATGGAAGAACAGGGGGGAGGCCCCCAGGAGATGGCTTTTGTCCGAGCCGCGGCTGGGTGGTTTCGGGCGAAGAGGCGGGGCCGCGCAGGCGCAAGCAGGCCCCACCCCAAGAGCATCCCTCCGGGCAACGTGCCCCCCCCTTGAGATATCAGGCCAGGTCCACAGGGTCCCTGGGCTGGTGTCAGAGTTAACGGAGGCCCTCCCTGCCACCCAGAGGACCGCGCGTTTTCCCGTGGACCACACTTGCCAGCCCGTCTCCCACCCCGCCATAGGCAGAGTGCCAGGGAAGAACTAGGGAACTGGTGCCTGGAAGAGGGGCCGGCCACGGTTCCGCGCCAGGTGGAGCGGTTCGGGGCGGGCGGGCGGGACCCTCGACCAAGGACCGGTTCTCCCTTGGGGAGTCTGGCCTGTGCCCCGCCTGGGAGGCTAAGAGCCTTGCTTCGCCTGCAAAGCCCCCACCCTGCCACAAGGCGGCAGACTTGGACCCAGCCGCTTCAATCCTCCAGTCTCTGCGGAACCACCCAAAAATGGAGTGTGACCGCTGCGACCTCAGTCCCCCAGAGCTCAAACCCCCACCTCTGTGAGGGAATCGGCGACCTCCTGTCCTTGGCGTCCGCAAAAGGCATTCACCTGCGGTGAACCTGGGCCTCGGGCGAGCACGGTCAGGCCCCATGGTAGGAGCCCGGGGAGGCAAAGGAGGCCTCTGCGGCCAGGCCTCCTACTCTCCCCGGGGCTCTCTCGGGTCCCAGGCGCCCTCTCTCGCCCGGGGAGTGCCCACGCCGTCCCCTGACCCCCGCAGGACGCCTGCATCCCGCCATAAGCGGCCCACCTCGTCCATGGAGCTGGGACACATGGGGCCGGGGTGCGAGCAACTGGCCTACGTGGCTGCAAACCCGCAGACCCCTCCGTCCCGTCCCCACCACTGCGAAGATCCCCCTGTTCTTCCATCCGTAAAGGGGTCCCCCTTTACGGATGGAAGAACAGGGGGGAGGCCCCCAGGAGATGGCTTTTGTCCGAGCCGCGGCTGGGTGGTTTCGGGCCAAGAGGAAGGGGCCGCGCAGGCGCAAGCAGGCCCCACCCCAAGAGCATCCCTCCGGGCAACGTGCCCCCCCCTTGAGATATCAGGCCAGGTCCACAGGGTCCCTGGGCTGGTGTCAGAGTTAACGGAGGCCCTCCCTGCCACCCAGAGGACCGCGCGTTTTCCCGTGGACCACACTTGCCAGCCCGTCTCCCACCCCGCCAGAGGCAGAGTGCAAGGGAAGAACTAGGGACCTGGGTCCGAGAAGAGGGGCCGGCCACGGTTCCGCGCCAGGTGGAGCGGTTCCGGGCGGGCGGGCGGGACCCTCGACCAAGGACCGGTTCTCCCTTGGGGAGTCTGGCCTGTGCCCCGCCTGGGAGGCTAAGAGCCTTGCTTCGCCTGCAAAGCCCCCACCCTGCCACAAGGCGGCAGACTTGGACCCAGCCGCTTCAACCCTCCAGTCTCTGCGGAACCACCCAAAAATGGAGTGTGACCGCTGCGACCTCAGTCCCCCAGAGCTCGAACCCCCACCTCTGTGAGGGAATCGGCGACCTCCTGTCCTTGGCGTCCGCAAAAGGCATTCACCTGCGGTGAACCTGGGCCTCGGGCGAGCACGGTCAGGCCCCATGGTAGGAGCACGGGGAGGCAATGGAGGCCTCTGCGGCCAGGCCTCGGACTCTCCCCGGGGCTCTCTCGGGTCCCAGGCGCCCTCTCTCGCCCGGGGAGTGCCCACGCCGTCCCCTGAGCCCCGCAGGACGCCTGCATCCCGCCATAAGCGGCCCACCTCGTCCATGGAGCTGGGACACATGGGGCCGGGGTGCGAGCAACTGGCCTACGTGGCTGCAAACCCGCAGACACCTCCGTCCCGTCCCCACCACTGCGAAGATCCCCCTGTTCTTCAATCCGTAAAGGGGTCCCCCTTTACGGATGGAAGAACAGGGGGGAGTCCCCCAGGAGATGGCTTTTGTCGGTGCCGCGGCTGGGGGGTTTCGGGCCAAGAGGCGGGGCCGCGCAGGCGCAAGCAGGCCCCACCCCAAGAGCATCCCTCCGGGCAACGTGCCCCCCCCTTGAGATATCAGGCCAGGTCCACAGGGTCCCTGGGCTGGTGTCAGAGTTAACGGAGGCCCTCCCTGCCACCCAGAGGACCGCGCGTGTTCCCGTGGACCACACTTGCCAGCCCGTCTCCCACCCCGCCATAGGCAGAGTGCCAGGGAAGAACTAGGGACCTGGTGCCTGGAAGAGGGGCCGGCCACGGTTCCGCGCCAGGTGGAGCGGTTCCGGGCGGGCGGGCGGGACCCTCGACCAAGGACCGGTTCTCCCTTGGGGAGTCTGGCCTGTGCCCCGCCTGGGAGGCTAAGAGCCTTGCTTCGCCTGCAAAGCCCCCACCCTGCCACAAGGCGGCAGACTTGGACCCAGCCGCTTCAACCCTCCAGTCTCTGCGGAACCACCCAAAAATGGAGTGTGACCGCTGCGACCTCAGTCCCCCAGAGCTCGAACCCCCACCTCTGTGAGGGAATCGGCGACCTCCTGTCCTTGGCGTCCGCAAAAGGCATTCACCTGCGGTGAATCTGGGCCTCGGGCGAGCACGGTCAGGCCCCATGGTAGGAGCCCGGGAAGGCAATGGAGGCCTCTGCGGCCAGGCCTCGGACTCTCCCCGGGGCTCTCTCGGGTCCCAGGCGCCCTCTCTCGCCCGGGGAGTGCCCACGCCGTCCCCTGAGCCCCGCAGGACGCCTGCATCCCGCCATAAGCGGCCCACCTCGTCCATGGAGCTGGGACACATGGGGCCGGGGTGCGAGCAACTGGCCTACGTGGCTGCAAACCCGCAGACCCCTCCGTCCCGTCCCCACCACTGCGAAGATGCCTCTGTTCTTCCATCCGTAAAGGCGTCCCCCTTTACGGATGGAAGAACAGGGGGGAGTCCCCCAGGAGATGGCTTTTGTCCGAGCCGCGGCTGGGTGGTTTCGGGCCAAGAGGCGGGGCCGCGCAGGCGCAAGCAGGCCCCACCCCAAGAGCATCCCTCCGGGCAACGTGCCCCCCCCTTGAGATATCAGGCCAGGTCCACAGGGTCCCTGGGCTGGTGTCAGAGTTAACGGAGGCCCTCCCTGCCACCCAGAGGACCGCGCGTGTTCCCGTGGACCACACTTGCCAGCCCGTCTCCCACCCCGCCATAGGCAGAGTGCCAGGGAAGAACTAGGGACCTGGTGCCTGGAAGAGGGGCCGGCCACGGTTCCGCGCCAGGTGGAGCGGTTCCGGGCGGGCGGGCGGGACCCTCGACCAAGGACCGGTTCTCCCTTGGGGAGTCTGGCCTGTGCCCCGCCTGGGAGGCTAAGAGCCTTGCTTCGCCTGCAAAGCCCCCACCCTGCCACAAGGCGGCAGACTTGGACCCAGCCGCTTCAACCCTCCAGTCTCTGCGGAACCACCCAAAAATGGAGTGTGACCGCTGCGACCTCAGTCCCCCAGAGCTCGAACCCCCACCTCTGTGAGGGAATCGGCGACCTCCTGTCCTTGGCGTCCGCAAAAGGCATTCACCTGCGGTGAATCTGGGCCTCGGGCGAGCACGGTCAGGCCCCATGGTAGGAGCCCGGGGAGGCAATGGAGGCCTCTGCGGCCAGGCCTCGGACTCTCCCCGGGGCTCTCTCGGGTCCCAGGCGCCCTCTCTCGCCCGGGGAGTGCCCACGCCGTCCCCTGAGCCCCGCAGGACGCCTGCATCCCGCCATAAGCGGCCCACCTCGTCCATGGAGCTGGGACACATGGGGCCGGGGTGCGAGCAACTGGCCTACGTGGCTGCAAACCCGCAGACCCCTCCGTCCCGTCCCCACCACTGCGAAGATGCCTCTGTTCTTCCATCCGTAAAGGGGTCCCCCTTTACGGATGGAAGAACAGGGGGGAGTCCCCCAGGAGATGGCTTTTGTCCGAGCCGCGGCTGGGTGGTTTCGGGCCAAGAGGAGGGGCCGCGCAGGCGCAAGCAGGCCCCACCCCAAGAGCATCCCTCCGGGCAACGTGCCCCCCCCTTGAGATATCAGGCCAGGTCCACAGGGTCCCTGGGCTGGTGTCAGAGTTAACGGAGGCCCTCCCTGCCACCCAGAGGACCGCGCGTTTTCCCGTGGACCACACTTGCCAGCCCGTCTCCCACCCCGCCAGAGGCAGAGTGCCAGGGAAGAGCTAGGGACATGGGGCCGGGAAGAGGGGCCGGCCACGGTTCCCGGCCAGGTGGGGCGGTCCCGGGCGGGCGGGACCCACGCCCAGGGACCGGGTCTCCCTGGGGGTCTCAGGCCTGAGACCTGCCTGGGGGGCTAAGAGTCTCTCTTGGCTCAAACGGCCCCACCCTGCCCCGAGGCGGAAAACTTGGACCGACACGCTTCTACTCTCTAAAGTCTGGGCTGAACTTTGCGAGAAGGGACTGTGTGCGCTGCGACCTGGGTCCCACAGAGCTCGAACCCCCCCTGCCCGTGAAGGGATCCGCGGCCTGTGGTCCCTGGTGTCCGCAAAAGGCATTCACCTGCGGAGAACCTGGGCCCCGGTGAGCGGGACCAGGCCCCACGGCAGGAGCCTGGGGAGGCCACTGGAGCCACGGGGGCCAGGGCTGGGCATTTTCCCGGGTGCTCTCTCGGGTCCCAGGCGCCCTCTCTCGCCCGGGGAGTGCCCACGCCGTCCCCTGACCCCCGCAGGACGCCTGCATCCCGCCATAAGCGGCCCACCTCGTCCATGGAGCTGGGACACATGGGGCCGGGGTGCGAGCAACTGGCCTACGTGGCTGCAAACCCTCAGACCCCTCCGTCCCGTCCCCACCACTGCGAAGATCCCCCTGTTCTTCCATCCGTAAAGGGGTCCCCCTTTACGGATGGAAGAACAGGGGGGAGGCCCCCAGGAGATGGCTTTTGTCCGAGCCGCGGCTGGGTGGTTGCGGGCCAAGAGGCGGGGCCGCGCAGGCGCAAGCAGGCCCCACCCCAAGAGCATCCCTTCGGGCAACGTGCCCCCCCCTTGAGATATCAGGCCAGGTCCACAGGGTCCCTGGGCTGGTGTCAGAGTTAACGGAGGCCCTCCCTGCCACCCAGAGGACCGCGCGTGTTCCTGTGGACCACACTTGCCAGCCCGTCTCCCACCCCGCCATAGGCAGAGTGCCAGGGAAGAACTAGGGACCTGGTGCCTGGAAGAGGGGCCAGCCACGGTTCCGCGCCAGGTGGAGCGGTTCCGGGCGGGCGGGCGGGACCCTCGACCAAGGACCGGTTCTCCCTTGGGGAGTCTGGCCTGTGCCCCGCCTGGGAGGCTAAGAGCCTTGCTTCGCCTGCAAAGCCCCCACCCTGCCACAAGGCGGCAGACTTGGACCCAGCCGCTTCAACCCTCCAGTCTCTGCGGAACCACCCAAAAATGGAGTGTGACCGCTGTGACCTCAGTCCCCCAGAGCTCGAACCCCCACCTCTGTGAGGGAATCGGCGACCTCCTGTCCTTGGCGTCCGCAAAAGTCATTCACCTGCGGTGAACCTGGGCCTCGGGCGAGCACGGTCAGGCCCCATGGTAGGAGCCCGGGGAGGCAATGGAGGCCTCTGCGGCCAGGCCTCGGACTCTCTCCGGGGCTCTCTCGGGTCCCAGGCGCCCTCTCTCGCCCAGGGAGTGCCCACGTCGTCCCCTGACCCCCGCAGGACGCCTGCATCCCGCCATAAGCCGCCCACCTCGTCCATGGAGCTGGGACACATGGGGCCGGGATGCGAGCAACTGGCCTACGTGGCTGCAAACCCGCAGACCCCTCCGTCCCGTCCCCACCACTGCGAAGATCCCCCTGTTCTTCCATCCGTAAAGGGGTCCCCCTTTACGGATGGAAGAACAGGGGGGAGGCCCCCAGGAGATGGCTTTTGTCCGAGCCGCGGCTGGGTGGTTTCGGGCCAAGAGGCGGGGCCGCGCAGGCGCAAGCAGGCCCCACCCCAAGAGCATCCCTCCGGGCAACGTGCCCCCCCCTTGAGATATCAGGCCAGGTCCACAGGGTCCCTGGGCTGGTGTCAGAGTTAACGGAGGCCCTCCCTGCCACCCAGAGGACCGCGCGTTTTCCCGTGGACCACACTTCCCAGCAGCATTCCCACCCCCGCAGAGGCAGAGTGCCAGGGAAGAGCTAGGGACCTGGTGCCTGGATGAGGGGCCGGCCACGGTTCCGCGCCAGGTGGAGCGGTTCGGGGCGGGCGGGCGGGACCCTCGACCAAGGACCGGTTCTCCCTTGGGGAGTCTGGCCTGTGCCCCGCCTGGGAGGCTAAGAGCCTTGCTTCGCCTGCAAAGCCCCCACCCTGCCACAAGGCGGCAGACTTGGACCCAGCCGCTTCAACCCTCCAGTCTCTGCGGAACCACCCAAAAATGGAGTGTGACTGCTGCGACCTCAGTCCCCCAGAGCTCGAACCCCCACCTCTGTGAGGGAATCGGCGACCTCCTGTCCTTGGCGTCCGCAAAAGGCATTCACCTGCGGTGAATCTGGGCCTCGGGCGAGCACGGTCAGGCCCCATGGTAGGAGCCCGGGGAGGCAATGGAGGCCTCTGCGGCCAGGCCTCGGACTCTCCCCGGGGCTCTCTCGGGGCCCAGGCGCCCTCTCTCGCACGGGGAGTGCCCACGCCGTCCCCTGAGCCCCGTAGGACGCCTGCATCCCGCCATAAGCGGCCCACCTCGTCCATGGAGCTGGGACACATGGGGCCGGGGTGCGAGCAACTGGCCTACGTGGCTGCAAACCCGCAGACCCCTCCGTCCCGTCCCCACCACTGCGAAGATGCCTCTGTTCTTCCATCCGTAAAGGGGTCCCCCTTTACGGATGGAAGAACAGGGGGGAGTCCCCCAGGAGATGGCTTTTGTCCGAGCCGCGGCTGGGTGGTTTCGGGCCAAGAGGCGGGGCCGCGCAGGCGCAAGCAGGCCCCACCCCAAGAGCATCCCTCCGGGCAACGTGCCCCCCCCTTGAGATATCAGGCCAGGTCCACAGGGTCCCTGGGCTGGTGTCAGAGTTAACGGAAGCTCTCCCTGCCACCCAGAGGACCGCGCGTTTTCCCGTGGACCACACTTCCCAGCAGTTCTCCCACCCCCGCAGAGGCAGAGTGCCAGGAAAGAACTAGGGACCTGGTGCCTGGAAGAGGGGCCGGCCACGGTTCCGCGCCAGGTGGAGCGGTTCGGGGCGGGCGGGCGGGACCCTCGACCAAGGACCGGTTCTCCCTTGGGGAGTCTGGCCTGTGCCCCGCCTGGGAGGCTAAGAGCCTTGCTTTGCCTGCAAAGCCCCCACCCTGCCACAAGGCGGCAGACTTGGACCCAGCCGCTTCAACCCTCCAGTCTCTGCGGAACCACCCAAAAATGGAGTGTGACCGCTGTGACCTAAGTCCCCCAGAGCTCGAACCCCCACCTCTGTGAGGGAATCGGCGACCTCCTGTCCTTGGGGTCCGCAAAAGGCATTCACCTGCGGTGAACCTGGGCCTCGGGCGAGCACGGTCAGGCCCCATGGTAGGAGCCCGGGGAGGCAATGGAGGCCTCTGCGGCCAGGCCTCGGACTCTCCCCGGGGCTCTCTCGGGTCCCAGGCGCCCTCTCTCGCCCAGAGAGTGCCCACGTCGTCCCCTGACCCCCGCAGGACGCCTGCATCCCGCCATAAGCCGCCCACCTCGTCCATGGAGCTGGGACACATGGGGCCGGGATGCGAGCAACTGGCCTACGTGGCTGCAAACCCGCAGACCCCTCCGTCCCGTCCCCACCACTGCGAACATCCCCCTGTTCTTCCATCCGTAAAGGGGTCCCCCTTTACGGATGGAAGAACAGGGGGGAGGCCCCCAGGAGATGGCTTTTGTCCGAGCCGCGGCTGGGTGTTTTCGGGCCAAGAGGCGGGGCCGCGCAGGCGCAAGCAGGCCCCACCCCAAGAGCATCCCTCCGGGCAACGTGCCGCCCCCATGAGATATCAGGCCAGGTCCACAGGGTCCCTGGGCTGGTGTCAGAGTTAACGGAGGCCCTCCCTGCCACCCAGAGGACCGCGCGTTTTCCCGTGGACCACACTTCCCAGCAACATTCCCACCCCCGCAGAGGCAGAGTGCCAGGGAAGAACTAGGGACCTGGTGCCTGGAAGAGGGGCCGGCCACGGTTCCGGGCCAGGTGGAGCGGTTCCGGGCGGGCGGGCGGGACCCTCGACCAAGACTGGTTCTCCCTTGGGGAGTCTGGCCTGTGCCCCGCCTGGGAGGCTAAGAGCCTTGCTTCGCCTGCAAAGCCCCCACCCTGCCACAAGGCGGCAGACTTGGACCCAGCCGCTTCAACCCTCCAGTCTCTGCGGAACCACCCAAAAATGGAGTGTGACCGCTGCGACCTCAGTCCCCCAGAGCTCGAACCCCCACCTCTGTGAGGGAATCGGCGACCTCCTGTCCTTGGCGTCCGCAAAAGGCATTCACCTGCGGTGAATCTGGGCCTCGGGCGAGCAAGGTCAGGCCCCATGGTAGGAGCCCGAGGAGGCAATGGAGGCCTCAGCGGCCAGGCCTCGGACTCTCCCCGGGGCTCTCTCGGGTCCCAGGAGCCCTCTCTCGCCCGGGGAGTGCCCACGCCGTCCCCTGAGCCCCGCAGGACGCCTGCATCCCGCCATAAGCGGCCCACCTCGTCCATGGAGCTGGGACACATGGGGCCGGGGTGCGAGCAACTGGCCTACGTGGCTGCAAACCCGCAGACCCCTCCGTCCCGTCCCCACCACTGCGAAGATCCCCCTGTTCTTCCATCCGTAAAGGGGTCCCCCTTTACGGATGGAAGAACAGGGGGGAGTCCCCCAGGAGATGGCTTTTGTCCGAGCCGCGACTGGGTGGTTTCGGGCCAAGAGGCGGGGCCGCGCAGGCGCAAGCAGGCCCCACCCCAAGAGCATCCCTCCGGGCAACGTGCCCCCCCCTTGAGATATCAGGCCAGGTCCACAGGGTCCCTGGGCTGGGGTCAGAGTTAACGGAAGCCCTCCCTGCCACCCAGAGGACCGCGCGTTTTCCCGTGGACCACACTTGCCAGCCCGTCTCCCTCGCCGCCAGAGGCAGGTGCCAGGGAAGAGCTAGGGACATGGGGCCGGGAAGAGGGGCCGGCCACGGTTCCGGGCCAGGTGGAGCGGTTCCGGGCGGGCGGGCGGGACCCTCGACCAAGGACCGGTTCTCCCTTGGGGAGTCTGGCCTGTGCCCCGCCTGGGAGGCTAAGAGCCTTGCTTCGCCTGCAAAGCCCCCACCCTGCCACAAGGCGGCAGACTTGGACCCAGCCGCTTCAACCCTCCAGTCTCTGCGGAACCACCCAAAAATGGAGTGTGACCGCTGCGACCTCAGTCCCCCAGAGCTCGAACCCCCACCTCTGTGAGGGAATCGGCGACCTCCTGTCCTTGGCGTCCGCAAAAGGCATTCACCTGCGGTGAACCTGGGCCTCGGGCGAGCACGGTCAGGCCCCATGGTAGGAGCCCGGGGAGGCAATGGAGGCCTCTGCGGCCAGGCCTCGGACTCTCCCCGGGGCTCTCTCGGGTCCCAGGCGCCCTCTCTCGCCCGGGGAGTGCCCACGCCGTCCCCTGAGCCCCGCAGGACGCCTGCATCCCGCCATAAGCGGCCCACCTCGTCCATGGAGCTGGGACACATGGGGCCGGGGTGCGAGCAACTGGCCTACGTGGCTGCAAACCCGCAGACCCCTCCGTCCCGTCCCCACCACTGCGAAGATCCCCCTGTTCTTCCATCCGTAAAGGGGTCCCCCTTTACGGATGGAAGAACAGGGGGGAGGCCCCCAGGAGATGGCTTTTGTCCGAGCCGCGGCTGGGTGGTTTCGGGCGAAGAGGCGGGGCCGCGCAGGCGCAAGCAGGCCCCACCCCAAGAGCATCCCTCCGGGCAACGTGCCCCCCCCTTGAGATATCAGGCCAGGTCCACAGGGTCCCTGGGCTGGTGTCAGAGTTAACGGAGGCCCTCCCTGCCACCCAGAGGACCGCGCGTTTTCCCGTGGACCACACTTGCCAGCCCGTCTCCCACCCCGCCAGAGGCAGAGTGCCAGGGAAGAGCTAGGGGCATGGGGCCGGGAAGAGGGGCCGGCCACGGTTCCCGGCCAGGTGGGGCGGTCCCGGGCGGGCGGGACCCACGCCCAGGGACCGGGTCTCCCTGGGGGTCTCAGGCCTGAGACCTGCCTGGGGGGCTAAGAGTCTCTCTTGGCTCAAACGGCCCCACCCTGCCCCGAGGCGGAAAACTTGGACCGACACGCTTCTACTCTCTAAAGTCTGGGCTGAACTTTGCGAGAAGGGACTGTGTGCGCTGCGACCTGGGTCCCACAGAGCTCGAACCCCCCCTGCCCGTGAAGGGATCCGCGGCCTGTGGTCCCTGGTGTCCGCAAAAGGCATTCACCTGCGGAGAACCTGGGCCCCGGTGAGCGGGACCAGGCCCCACGGCAGGAGCCTGGGGAGGCCACTGGAGCCACGGGGGCCAGGGCTGGGCATTTTCCCGGGTGCTCTCTCGGGTCCCAGGCGCCTCTCTCGCCCGGGGAGTGCCCACGCCGTCCCCTGACCCCCGCAGGACGCCTGCATCCCGCCATAAGCGGCCCACCTCGTCCATGGAGCTGGGACACATGGGGCCGGGGTGCGAGCAACTGGCCTACGTGGCTGCAAACCCTCAGACCCCTCCGTCCCGTCCCCACCACTGCGAAGATCCCCCTGTTCTTCCATCCGTAAAGGGGTCCCCCTTTACGGATGGAAGAACAGGGGGGAGGCCCCCAGGAGATGGCTTTTGTCCGAGCCGCGGCTGGGTGGTTTCGGGCCAAGAGGCGGGGCCGCGCAGGCGCAAGCAGGCCCCACCCCAAGAGCATCCCTTCGGGCAACGTGCCCCCCCCTTGAGATATCAGGCCAGGTCCACAGGGTCCCTGGGCTGGTGTCAGAGTTAACGGAGGCCCTCCCTGCCACCCAGAGGACCGCGCGTGTTCCCGTGGACCACACTTGCCAGCCCGTCTCCCACCCCGCCATAGGCAGAGTGCCAGGGAAGAACTAGGGACCTGGTGCCTGGAAGAGGGGCCAGCCACGGTTCCGCGCCAGGTGGAGCGGTTCCGGGCGGGCGGGCGGGACCCTCGACCAAGGACCGGTTCTCCCTTGGGGAGTCTGGCCTGTGCCCCGCCTGGGAGGCTAAGAGCCTTGCTTCGCCTGCAAAGCCCCCACCCTGCCACAAGGCGGCAGACTTGGACCCAGCCGCTTCAACCCTCCAGTCTCTGCGGAACCACCCAAAAATGGAGTGTGACCGCTGCGACCTCAGTCCCCCAGAGCTCGAACCCCCACCTCTGTGAGGGAATCGGCGACCTCCTGTCCTTGGCGTCCGCAAAAGGCATTCACCTGCGGTGAATCTGGGCCTCGGGCGAGCACGGTCAGGCCCCATGGTAGGAGCCCGGGGAGGCAATGGAGGCCTCTGCGGCCAGGCCTCGGACTCTCCCCGGGGCTCTCTCGGGTCCCAGGCGCCCTCTCTCGCCCGGGGAGTGCCCACGCCGTCCCCTGAGCCCCGCAGGACGCCTGCATCCCGCCATAAGCGGCCCACCTCGTCCATGGAGCTGGGACACATGGGGCCGGGGTGCGAGCAACTGGCCTACGTGGCTGCAAACCCGCAGACCCCTCCGTCCCGTCCCCACCACTGCGAAGATCCCCCTGTTCTTCCATCCGTAAAGGGGTCCCCCTTTACGGATGGAAGAACAGGGGGGAGGCCCCCAGGAGATGGCTTTTGTCCGAGCCGCGGCTGGGTGGTTTCGGGACAAGAGGCGGGGCCGCGCAGGCGCAAGCAGGCCCCACCCCAAGAGCATCCCTCCGGGCAACGTGCCCCCCCCTTGAGATATCAGGCCAGGTCCACAGGGTCCCTGGGCTGGTGTCAGAGTTAACGGAAGCCCTCCCTGCCACCCAGAGGACCGCGCGTTTTCCCGTGGACCACACTTCCCAGCAGTTCTCCCACCCCCGCAGAGGCAGAGTGCCAGGAAAGAACTAGGGACCTGGTGCCTGGAAGAGGGGCCGGCCACGGTTCCGCGCCAGGTGGAGCGGTTCGGGGCGGGCGGGCGGGAGCTCGACCAAGGACCGGTTCTCCCTTGGGGAGTCTGGCCTGTGCCCCGCCTGGGAGGCTAAGAGCCTTGCTTTGCCTGCAAAGCCCCCACCCTGCCACAAGGCGGCAGACTTGGACCCAGCCGCTTCAACCCTCCAGTCTCTGCGGAACCACCCAAAAATGGAGTGTGACCGCTGTGACCTAAGTCCCCCAGAGCTCGAACCCCCACCTCTGTGAGGGAATCGGCGACCTCCTGTCCTTGGGGTCCGCAAAAGGCATTCACCTGCGGTGAACCTGGGCCTCGGGCGAGCACGGTCAGGCCCCATGGTAGGAGCCCGGGGAGGCAATGGAGGCCTCTGCGGCCAGGCCTCGGACTCTCCCCGGGGCTCTCTCGGGTCCCAGGCGCCCTCTCTCGCCCAGAGAGTGCCCACGTCGTCCCCTGACCCCCGCAGGACGCCTGCATCCCGCCATAAGCCGCCCACCTCGTCCATGGAGCTGGGACACATGGGGCCGGGATGCGAGCAACTGGCCTACGTGGCTGCAAACCCGCAGACCCCTCCGTCCCGTCCCCACCACTGCGAACATCCCCCTGTTCTTCCATCCGTAAAGGGGTCCCCCTTTACGGATGGAAGAACAGGGGGGAGGCCCCCAGGAGATGGCTTTTGTCCGAGCCGCGGCTGGGTGTTTTCGGGCCAAGAGGCGGGGCCGCGCAGGCGCAAGCAGGCCCCACCCCAAGAGCATCCCTCCGGGCAACGTGCCCCCCCCATGAGATATCAGGCCAGGTCCACAGGGTCCCTGGGCTGGTGTCAGAGTTAACGGAGGCCCTCCCTGCCACCCAGAGGACCGCGCGTTTTCCCGTGGACCACACTTGCCAGCAACATTCCCACCCCCGCAGAGGCAGAGTGCCAGGGAAGAACTAGGGACCTGGTGCCTGGAAGAGGGGCCGGCCCCGGTTCCGCGCCAGGTGGAGCGGTTCCGGGCGGGCGGGCGGGACCCTCGACCAAGGACCGGTTCTCCCTTGGGGAGTCTGGCCTGTGCCCCGCCTGGGAGGCTAAGAGCCTTGCTTCGCCTGCAAAGCCCCCACCCTGCCACAAGGCGGCAGACTTGGACCCAGCCGCTTCAACCCTCCAGTCTCTGCGGAACCACCCAAAAATGGAGTGTGACCGCTGCGACCTCAGTCCCCCAGAGCTCGAACCCCCACCTCTGTGAGGGAATCGGCGACCTCCTGTCCTTGGCGTCCGCAAAAGGCATTCACCTGCGGTGAACCTGGGCCTCGGGCGAGCACGGTCAGGCCCCATGGTAGGAGCCCGGGGAGGCAATGGAGGCCTCTGCGGCCAGGCCTCGGACTCTCCCCGGGGCTC